>NW_027554081.1:0-122417 GCF_045843805.1 Urocitellus parryii
GTTTTCTCACTATATGGATACATGTAGGTGGAACTCTAAATCAAACGTGGTTTGTGCTAGCTCTTTGAAACTTGGCACCATAATGTAGTTCCAAGTTCTATGATTATGGTTTGTGTCCTATGGAAGTAGCCCCAAGCAGAGACTGACGAGAATCACTTTCATTGAAAGGGGTTGCCAAGCTTCCCTAAAACTACGAGTTTCCTGAAATCTCAGCAAACATTTTTTCACCCAATCTTGATGATACTTCCATTTAATGATCAGTACACCAGTCACACTTGGCTCACCGAATTTCGATCTTCTAGGTTAAACCGTTCCTTTGCAGTAACAATTTTCATGTTTAGGTTTCACTCTGTTTTCTCCTATATGGATACATGTAGTTGGAACTCTAAATCAAACACGGTTTGTGCTAGCTCTTTGAAACTTGGCACAATAATGTAGTTCCAAGTTCTATGGCTATGGTTTGTGTCCTATGGAAGTAGCCCCAAGCAGAGACTGACCAGAATCACTTTCATTCAAAGGGGTTGCCAAGCTTCCAAAAAACTACGAGGTTTCCTGAAATCTCAGCAATCATTTTTTCACCCAATCTTGATGATACTTCCATTTAATGATCAGTACACCAATCCCTCTTGGCTCTCCAAATTTCGTTCTTCTAGGTTAAACCGTTCATTTGCAGAAACCGTTTTCATGTTTAGGTTTCACTCTGTTTTCTCCTATATGGATACATGTAGTTGGAACTCTAAATCAAACAAGGTTTGTGCTAGCTCTTTGAAACTTGGCACAATAATGGAGTTCCACGTTATATGGCTATGGTTTGTGTCCTATGGAAGTAGCCCCAAGCAGAGACTGACGAGAATCACTTTCATTGAAAGGGGTTGCCAAGCTTCCCTAAAACTACGAGTTTCCTGAAATCTCAGCAAACATTTTTTCACCCAATCTTGATGATACTTCCATTTAATGATCAGTACACCAGTCACACTTGGCTCACCGAATTTCGATCTTCTAGGTTAAACCGTTCCTTTGGCAGTAACAATTTTCATGTTTAGGTTTCACTCTGTTTTCTCCTATATGGATACATGTAGTTGGAACTCTAAATCAAACACGGTTTGTGCTAGCTCTTTGAAACTTGGCACAATAATGTAGTTCCAAGTTCTATGGCTATGGTTTGTGTCCTATGGAAGTAGCCCCAAGCAGAGACTGACCAGAATCACTTTCATTCAAAGGGGTTGCCAAGCTTCCAAAAAACTACGAGTTTCCTGAAATCTCAGCAATCATTTTTTCACCCAATCTTGATGATACTTCCACTTAATGATCAGTACACCAGTCCCACTTGGCTCACCAAATTTCGTTCTTCTAGGTTAAAACGTTCCTTTGCAGTAACCGTTTTCATGTTTAGGTTTCACTCTGTTTTCTCCTATATGGATACATGTATTTGGAACTCTAAATCAACACGGTTTGTGCTAGCTCTTTGAAACATGGCACAATAATGTAGTTCCAAGTTCTATGGCTATGGTTTGTGTCCTATGGAAGTTGCCCCAAGCAGAGACTGACGAGAATCACTTTCATTGAAAGGGGTTGCCAAGCTTCCAAAAAACTACGAGTTTCCTGAAATCTCAGCAAACATTTTTTCACCCAATCTTGATGATACTTCCATTTAATGATCAGTACACCAATCCCACTTGGCTCACCAAATTTCGTTCTTCTTGGTTAAACCGTTCCTTTGCAGTAACCGTTTACATGTTTAGGTTTCACTCTGTTTTCTCTTATATGGATACATATAGTTGGAACTCTAAATCAAACGTGGTTTGTGCTAGCTGTTTGAAACTTGGCACCATAATGTAGTTAAAAGTTCTATGGCTATGGTTTGTGTCCTATGGAAGTTGCCCCAAGCAGAGACTGACGAGAATCACTTTCATTGAAAGGGGTTGCCAAACTACCAAAAATCTACGAGTTTCCTGAAATCTCAGCAAACATTTTTTCACCCAATCTTGATGATACTTCCATTTAATGATCACTACACCAATCCCACTAGGCTCACCAAATTTCGTTCTTCTAGGTTAAACCGTTCCTTTGCAGTAACCGTTTACATGTTTAGGTTTCACTCTGTTTTCTCCTATATGGATACATGTAGGTGGAACTCTAAATCAAACGTGGTTTGTGCTAGCTCTTTGAAACTTGGCACCAATAATGTAGTTCCAAGTTCTATGATTATGGTTTGTGTCCTATGGAAGTAGCCCCAAGCAGAGACTGACGAGAATCACTTTCATTGAAAGGGGTTGCCAAGCTTCCCTAAAACTACGAGTTTCCTGAAATCTCAGCAAACATTTTTTCACCCAATCTTGATGATACTTCCATTTAATGATCAGTACACCAGTCACACTTGGCTCACCGAATTTCGATCTTCTAGGTTAAACCGTTCCTTTGCAGTAACAATTTCATGTTTAGGTTTCACTCTGTTTTCTCCTATATGGATACATGTAGTTGGAACTCTAAATCAAACACGGTTTGTGCTAGCTCTTTGAAACTTGGCACAATAATGTAGTTCCACGTTCTATGGCTATGGTTTGTGTCCTAAGGAAGTAGCCCCAAGCAGAGACTGACGAGAATCACTTTCATTGAAAGGGGTTGCCAAGCTTCCAAAAAACTACGAGTTTCCTGAAATCTCAGCAATCATTTTTTCACCCAATCTTGATGATACTTCCACTTAATGATCAGTACACCAATCCCATTTGGATCACTAAATTTCGTTCTTCTAGTTTAAACGTTCCTTTGCAGTAACCGTTTTCATGTTTATGTTTCACTCTGTTTTCTCCTATATGGATACATGTATTTGGATCTCTAAATCAAACACGGTTTGTGCTAGCTCTTTGAAACTTGGCACAATAATGTAGTTCCAAGTTCTATCGCTATGGTTTGTGTCCTATGGAAGTAGCCCCAAGCAGAGACTGACCAGAATCACATTCATTGAAAGGGTTGCCAAGATTCCAAAAAAATACGAGTTTCCTGAAATCTCAGCAAACATTTTTTCACCCAATCTTGATGATACTTGCAGGTAATGATCAGTACACCAGTCCCACTTGGCTCACCAAATTTCGTTCTTCTAGGTTTAAAACGTTCCTTTGCAGTAACCGTTTTCATGTTTAGGTTTCACTCTGTTTTCTCCTATATGGATACATGTATTTGGAACTCTAAATCAAACACGGTTTGTGCTAGCTCTTTGAAACTTGGCACAATAATGTAGTTCCAAGTTCTATGGCTATGGTTTGTGTCCTATGGAAGTTGACCCAAGCAGAGACTTACGAGAATCACTTTCACTGAAAGGGTTGCCAAGCTTGCAAAAAACTACGAGTTTCCTGAAATCTCAGCAAACATTTTTTTCACCCAATCTTGATGATACTTCCATTTAATGATCAGTACACCAATCCCACTTGGCTCACCAAATTTCGTTCTTCTAGGTTAAACCGTTCCTTTGCAGTAACCGTTTACATGTTTAGGTTTCACTCTGTTTTCTCCTATATGGATACATGTAGTTGGAACTCTAAATCAAACACGGTTTGTGCTAGCTGTTTGAAACTTGGCACAATAATGTAGTCCCAAGTTCTATGATTATGGTTTGTGTCCTATGGAAGTAGCCCCAAGCAGAGACTGACGAGAATCACTTTCATTGAAAGGGGTGCCAAGCTTATAATAAACTACGAGTTTCTGGAAATCTCAGCAATTATTTTTTCACCCAATCTTGATGATACTTGCAGGTAATGATCAGTACACCAATCCCACTTGGCTCACCAAATTTCGTTCTTCTAGGTTAAACCGTTCCTTTGCAGTAACCGTTTCCATGTTTAGGTTTCACTCTGTTTTCTCCTATATGGATACATGTAGTTGGAACTCTAAATCAAACACGGTTTGTGCTAGCTCTTTGAAAATTGGCACAATAATGTAGTTCCAAGTTCTATGGCTATGGTTTGTGTCCTATGGAAGTTGCCCGAAGCAGAGACTGACGAGAATCACTTTCATTGAAAGGGTTTGCCAAGCTTCCAAAAAACTACGAGTTTCCTGAAATCTCAAAAAACATTTTTTCACCCAATCTTGATGATACTTCCATTTAATGATCAGTACACCAATCCCACTAGGCTCACCAAATTTCGATCTTCTAGGTTAAACCCTTCCTTTGCAGTAACCGTTTACATGTTTAGGTTTCACTCTGTTTTCTCCTATATGGATACATGTAGTTGGAACTCTAAATCAAACGTGGTTTGTGCTAGCTCTTTGAAACTTGGCACCATGATGTAGTTCCAAGTTCTATGGCTATGGTTTGTGTCCTATGGAAGTAGCCCCAAGCAGAGACTGACGAGAATCACTTTCATTGAAAGGGGTTGCTAAGCTTCCAAAAAACCACGAGTTTCCTGAAATCTCAGCAAACATTTTTTCACCCAATCTTGATGATACTTCCATTTATTGATCAGTACACCAATCCCACTAGGCTCACCAAATTTCGTTCTTCTAGGTTAAACCATTCCTTTGCAGTAACCGTTTTCATGTTTAGGTTTCACTCTGATTTCTCCTATATGGATACATGTGGTTGGAACTCTAAATCAAACACGGATTGTGCTAGCTCTTTGAAACTTGGCACAATAATGTAGTTCCAAGTTCTATGGCTATGGTTTGTGTCCTATGGAAATAGCCCCAAGCAGACACTGACGAGAATCACTTAAATTGAAAGGGGTTGCCAAGCTTCCAAAAAACTACGAGTTTCCTGAAATCTCAGCAATCATTTTTCACCCAATCTTGATGATACTTCCACTTAATGATCAGTACACCAATCCCACTTGGCTCTCCAAATTTCGTTCTTCTAGGTTAAACCGTTCATTTGAAGTACCGTTTTCATGTTTAGGTTTCACTCAGTTTTCTCCTATATGGATACATGTAGTTGGAAGTGTAAATCAAACAAGGTTTGTGCTAGCTCTTTGAAACATGGCACAATAATGTAGTTCCACGTTCTATGGCTATGGTTTGTGTCCTATGGAAGTAGCCCCAAGCAGAGACTGACGAGAATCACTTTCATTGAAAGGGGTTGCTAAGCTTCCAAAAAACCACGAGTTTCCTGAAATCTCAGCAAACATTTTTTCACCCAATCTTGATGATACTTCCATTTATTGATCAGTACACCAATCCCACTAGCTCACCAAATTTCGTTCTTCTAGGTTAAACCATTCCTTTGCAGTAACCGTTTTCATGTTTAGGTTTTCACTCTGATTTCTCCTAAATGGATACATGTGGTTGGAACTCTAAATCAAACACGGATTGTGCTAGCTCTTTGAAACTTGGCACAATAATGTAGTTCCAAGTTCTATGGCTATGGTTTGTGTCCTATGGAAATAGCCCAAGCAGACACTGACGAGAATCACTTAAATTGAAAGGGGTTGCCAAGCTTCCAAAAAACTACGAGTTTCCTGAAATCTCAGCAATCATTTTTTTCACCCAATCTTGATGATACTTCCACTTAATGATCAGTACACCAATCCCACTTGGCTCTCCAAATTTCGTCTTCTAGGTTAAACCGTTCATTTGCAGTAACCGTTTTCATGTTTAGGTTTCACTCAGTTTTCTCCTATATGGATACATGTAGTTGGAAGTGTAAATCAAACAAGGTTTGTGCTAGCTCTTTGAAACATGGCACAATAATGTAGTTCCACGTTCTATGGCTATGGTTTGTGTCCTATGGAAGTAGCCCCAAGCAGAGACTGACGAGATCACTTTCATTGAAAGGGGTTGCCAAGCTTCCAAAAAACTACGAGTTTCCTGAAATCTCAGCAATCATTTTTTCACCAATCTTGATGATACTTCCACTTAATGATCAGTACACCAATCCCATTTGGATCACTAAATTTCGTTCTTCTAGTTTAAACCGTTCCTTTGCAGTAACCGTTTTCATGTTTATGTTTCACTCTGTTTTCTCCTATATGGATACATGTATTTGGATCTCTAAATCAAACACGGTTTGTGCTAGCTCTTTGAAACTTGGCACAATAATGTAGTTCCAAGTTCTATCGCTATGGTTTGTGTCCTATGGGAAGTAGCCCCCAAGCAGAGACTGACCAGAATCACATTCATTGAAAGGGTTGCCAAGATCCAAAAAATACGAGTTTCCCTGAAATCTCAGCAAACATTTTTTCACCCAATCTTGATGATACTTGCAGGTAATGATCAGTACACCAGTCCCACTGGCTCACCAAATTTCGTTCTTCTAGGTTAAAACGTTCCTTTGCAGTAACCGTTTTCATGTTTAGGTTTCACTCTGTTTTCTCCCTATATGGATACATGTATTTGGAACTCTAAATCAAACACGGTTTGTGCTAGCTCTTTGAAACTTGGCACAATAATGTAGTTCCAAGTTCTATGGCTATGGTTTGTGTCCTATGGAAGTTGACCCAAGCAGAGACTTACGAGAATCACTTTCACTGAAAGGGGTTGCCAAGCTTGCAAAAAACTACGAGTTTCCTGAAATCTCAGCAAACATTTTTTCACCCAATCTTGATGATACTTCCATTTAATGATCAGTACACCAATCCCACTAGGCTCACCAAATTTCGTTCTTCTAGTTAAACCATTCCTTTGCAGTAACCGTTTTCATGTTTAGGTTTCACTCTCTTTTCTCCTATATGGATACATGTAGTTGGAACTGTAAATCAAACAAGGTTTGTGTTAGCTCTTGAAACTTGGCACAATAATGTAGTTCCAAGTTCTATGGCTATGGTTTGTGTCCTATGGAAGTATCCCCAAGCAGAGACTGACGAGAATCACTTTCATTGAAAGGGGTTGCCAAGCTTCCAAAAAAACTACGAGTTTCCTGAAATCTCAGCAATCATTTTTTCACCCAATCTTCATGATACTTCCACTTAATGATCAGTACAACAATCCCATTTGGATGACTAAACTTCGTTCTTCTAGGTTAAACTGTTCCTTTGCAGTAACCGTTTTCATGTTTAGGTTTCACTCTGTTTTCTCCTATATGGATAGATTTAGTTGGAACTCTAAATCAAACACGGTTTGTGCTAGCTCTTTGAAACTTGGCACAATATGTAGTTCCAAGTTCTATGGCTATGGTTGTGTCCTATGGAAGTAGCCCCAAGCAGAGACTGACCAGAATCACTTTCATTGAAAGGGGTTGCCAAGCTTCCAAAAAAGGACGAGTTTCCTGAAATCTCAGCAAACATTTTTTCACCCAATCTTGATGATACTTCCACTTAATGATCAGTACACCAGTCCCACTTGACTCACCAAATTTCGTTCTTCTAGGTTAAAACGTTCCTTTGCAGTAACCGTTTTCATGTTTAGGTTTCACTCTGTTTTCTCCTATATGGATACATATAGTTGGAACTCTAAATCAAACGTGGTTTGTGCTAGCTGTTTGAAACTTGGCACCATAATGTAGTTAAAAGTTCTATGGCTATGGTTTGTGTCCTATGGAAGTAGCCCCAAGCACAGACTGACGAGAATCACTTTCATTGAAAGGGGTTGCCAAACTACCAAAAATCTACGAGTTTCCTGAAATCTCAGCAAACATTTTTTCACCCAATCTTGATGATACTTCCATTTAATGATCACTACACCAATCCCACTAGGCTCACCAAATTTCGTTCTTCTAGGTTAAACCGTTCCTTTGCAGTAACCGTTTACATGTTTAGGTTTCACTCTGTTTTCTCCTATATGGATACATGTAGGTGGAACTCTAAATCAAACGTGGTTTGTGCTAGCTCTTTGAAACTTGGCACCATAATGTAGTTCCAAGTTCTATGATTATGGTTTGTGTCCTATGGAAGTAGCCCCAAGCAGAGACTGACGAGAATCACTTTCATTGAAAGGGGTTGCCAAGCTTCCCTAAAACTACGAGTTTCCTGAAATCTCAGCAAACATTTTTTCACCCAATCTTGATGATACTTCCATTTAATGATCAGTACACCAGTCACACTTGGCTCACCGAATTTCGATCTTCTAGGTTAAACCGTTCCTTTGCAGTAACAATTTTCATGTTTAGGTTTCACTCTGTTTTCTCCTATATGGATACATGTAGTTGGAACTCTAAATCAAACACGGTTTGTGCTAGCTCTTTGAAACTTGGCACAATAATGTAGTTCCAAGTTCTATGGCTATGGTTTGTGTCCTATGGAAGTAGCCCCAAGCAGAGACTGACCAGAATCACTTTCATTCAAAGGGGTTGCCAAGCTTCCAAAAAACTACGAGTTTCCTGAAATCTCAGCAATCATTTTTTCACCCAATCTTGATGATACTTCCATTTAATGATCAGTACACCAATCCCTCTTGGCTCTCCAAATTTCGTTCTTCTAGGTTAAACCGTTCATTTGCAGAAACCGTTTTCATGTTTAGGTTTCACTCTGTTTTCTCCTATATGGATACATGTAGTTGGAACTCTAAATCAAACAAGGTTTGTGCTAGCTCTTTGAAACTTGGCACAATAATGGAGTTCCACGTTATATGGCTATGGTTTGTGTCCTATGGAAGTAGCCCCAAGCAGAGACTGACGAGAATCACTTTCATTGAAAGGGGTTGCCAAGCTTCCCTAAAACTACGAGTTTCCTGAAATCTCAGCAAACATTTTTTCACCCAATCTTGATGATACTTCCATTTAATGATCAGTACACCAGTCACACTTGGCTCACCGAATTTCGATCTTCTAGGTTAAACCGTTCCTTTGCAGTAACAATTTTCATGTTTAGGTTTCACTCTGTTTTCTCCTATATGGATACATGTAGTTGGAACTCTAAATCAAACACGGTTTGTGCTAGCTCTTTGAAACTTGGCACAATAATGTAGTTCCAAGTTCTATGGCTATGGTTTGTGTCCTATGGAAGTAGCCCCAAGCAGAGACTGACCAGAATCACTTTCATTCAAAGGGGTTGCCAAGCTTCCAAAAAACTACGAGTTTCCTGAAATCTCAGCAATCATTTTTTCACCCAATCTTGATGATACTTCCACTTAATGATCAGTACACCAGTCCCACTTGGCTCACCAAATTTCGTTCTTCTAGGTTAAAACGTTCCTTTGCAGTAACCGTTTTCATGTTTAGGTTTCACTCTGTTTTCTCCTATATGGATACATGTATTTGGAACTCTAAATCAAACACGGTTTGTGCTAGCTCTTTGAAACATGGCACAATAATGTAGTTCCAAGTTCTATGGCTATGGTTTGTGTCCTATGGAAGTTGCCCCAAGCAGAGACTGACGAGAATCACTTTCATTGAAAGGGGTTGCCAAGCTTCCAAAAAACTACGAGTTTCCTGAAATCTCAGCAAACATTTTTTCACCCAATCTTGATGATACTTCCATTTAATGATCAGTACACCAATCCCACTTGGCTCACCAAATTTCGTTCTTCTTGGTTAAACCGTTCCTTTGCAGTAACCGTTTACATGTTTAGGTTTCACTCTGTTTTCTCTTATATGGATACATATAGTTGGAACTCTAAATCAAACGTGGTTTGTGCTAGCTGTTTGAAACTTGGCACCATAATGTAGTTAAAAGTTCTATGGCTATGGTTTGTGTCCTATGGAAGTTGCCCCAAGCAGAGACTGACGAGAATCACTTTCATTGAAAGGGGTTGCCAAACTACCAAAAATCTACGAGTTTCCTGAAATCTCAGCAAACATTTTTTCACCCAATCTTGATGATAGTTCCATTTAATGATCACTACACCAATCCCACTAGGCTCACCAAATTTCGTTCTTCTAGGTTAAACCGTTCCTTTGCAGTAACCGTTTACACGTTTAGGTTTCACTCTGTTTTCTCCTATATGGATACATGTAGGTGGAACTCTAAATCAAACGTGGTTTGTGCTAGGTTTTTGAAACTTGCACCATAATGTAGTTCCAAGTTCTATGGCTATGGTTTGTGTCCTGTGGAAGTAGCCCCAAGCACAGACTGACGAGAATCACTTTCATTGAAAGGGGTTTCCAAGCTTCCAAAAACTACGAGTTTCCTGAAATCTCAGCAAACATTTTTCACCCAATCTTGATGATACTTGCAGGTATGATCAGTACACCAGTCCCACTTGGCTCCCAAATTTCGTTCTTCTAGGTTCAAACGTTCCTTTGCAGTAACCGTTTTCATGTTTAGGTTTCACTCTGTTTTCTCCTATATGGATACACGTATTTGGAACTCTAAATCAAACACGGTTTGTGCTACCTCTTGAAACTTGGCACAATAATGTAGTTCCAAGTTCTATGGCTATGGTTTGTGTCCTATGGAAGTTGACCCAAGCAGAGACTGACGAGAATCACTTTCATTGAAAGGGGTTGCCAAGCTTCCAAAAAACTATGAGTTTCCTGAAATCTCAGCAAACATTTTTTCACCCAATCTTGATGATACTTCCATTTAATGATCAGTACACCAATCCCACTTGGCTCACCAAATTTCGTTCTTCTAGGTTAAACCGTTCCTTTGCAGTAACCGTTTACATGTTTAGGTTTCACTCTGTTTTCTCCTATATGGATAACATGTAGTTGGAACTCTAAATCAAACACGGTTTGTGCTAGCTGTTTGAAACTTGGCACAATAATGTAGTCCCAAGTTCTATGATTATGGTTTGTGTCCTATGGAAGTAGCCCCAAGCAGAGACTGACGAGAATCACTTTCATTGAAAGGGGTTGCCAAGCTTATAATAAACTACGAGTTTCCGGAAATCTCAGCAATTATTTTTTCACCCAATCTTGATGATACTTGCAGGTAATGATCAGTACACCAATCCCACTTGGCTCACCAAATTTCGTTCTTCTAGAGTTAAACCGTTCCTTTGCAGTAACCGTTTCCATGTTTAGGTTTCACTCTGTTTTCTCCTATATGGATACATGTAGTTGGAACTCTAAATCAAACACGGTTTGTGCTAGCTCTTTGAAAATTGGCACAATAATGTAGTTCCAAGTTCTATGGCTATGGTTTGTGTCCTATGGAAGTTGCCCGAAGCAGAGACTGACGAGAATCACTTTCATTGAAAGGGTTTGCCAAGCTTCCAAAAAACTACGAGTTTCCTGAAATCTCAAAAAACATTTTTTCACCCAATCTTGATGATACTTCCATTTAATGATCAGTACACCAATCCCACTAGGCTCACCAAATTTCGATCTTCTAGGTTAAACCCTTCCTTTGCAGTAACCGTTTACATGTTTAGGTTTCACTCTGTTTTCTCCTATATGGATACATGTAGTTGGAACTCTAAATCAAACGTGGTTTGTGCTAGCTCTTTGAAACTTGGCACCATGATGTAGTTCCAAGTTCTATGGCTATGGTTTGTGTCCTATGGAAGTAGCCCCAAGCAGAGACTGACGAGAATCACTTTCATTGAAAGGGGTTGCTAAGCTTCCAAAAAACCACGAGTTTCCTGAAATCTCAGCAAACATTTTTTCACCCAATCTTGATGATACTTCCATTTATTGATCAGTACACCAATCCCACTAGGCTCACCAAATTTCGTTCTTCTAGGTTAAACCATTCCTTTGCAGTAACCGTTTTCATGTTTAGGTTTCACTCTGATTTCTCCTATATGGATACATGTGGTTGGAACTCTAAATCAAACACGGATTGTGCTAGCTCTTTGAAACTTGGCACAATAATGTAGTTCCAAGTTCTATGGCTATGGTTTGTGTCCTATGGAAATAGCCCCAAGCAGACACTGACGAGAATCACTTAAATTGAAAGGGGTTGCCAAGCTTCCAAAAAACTACGAGTTTCCTGAAATCTCAGCAATCATTTTTTCACCCAATCTTGATGATACTTCCACTTAATGATCAGTACACCAATCCCACTTGGCTCTCCAAATTTCGTTCTTCTAGGTTAAACCGTTCATTTGCAGTAACCGTTTTCATGTTTAGGTTTCACTCAGTTTTCTCCTATATGG
This sequence comes from Urocitellus parryii, assembly GCF_045843805.1. NCBI lineage: Eukaryota > Metazoa > Chordata > Mammalia > Rodentia > Sciuridae > Urocitellus > Urocitellus parryii. Next base: position 11,905 of record NW_027554081.1, read on the forward strand.
ATACATGTAGTTGGAAGTGTAAATCAAACAAGGTTTGTGCTAGCTCTTTGAAACATGGCACAATAATGTAGTTCCACGTTCTATGGCTATGGTTTGTGTCCTATGGAAGTAGCCCCAAGCAGAGACTGACGAGAATCACTTTCATTGAAAGGGGTTGCTAAGCTTCCAAAAAACCACGAGTTTCCTGAAATCTCAGCAAACATTTTTTCACCCAATCTTGATGATACTTCCATTTATTGATCAGTACACCAATCCCACTAGGCTCACCAAATTTCGTTCTTCTAGGTTAAACCATTCCTTTGCAGTAACCGTTTTCATGTTTAGGTTTCACTCTGATTTCTCCTATATGGATACATGTGGTTGGAACTCTAAATCAAACACGGATTGTGCTAGCTCTTTGAAACTTGGCACAATAATGTAGTTCCAAGTTCTATGGCTATGGTTTGTGTCCTATGGAAATAGCCCCAAGCAGACACTGACGAGAATCACTTAAATTGAAAGGGGTTGCCAAGCTTCCAAAAAACTACGAGTTTCCTGAAATCTCAGCAATCATTTTTTCACCCAATCTTGATGATACTTCCACTTAATGATCAGTACACCAATCCCACTTGGCTCTCCAAATTTCGTTCTTCTAGGTTAAACCGTTCATTTGCAGTAACCGTTTTCATGTTTAGGTTTCACTCAGTTTTCTCCTATATGGATACATGTAGTTGGAAGTGTAAATCAAACAAGGTTTGTGCTAGCTCTTTGAAACATGGCACAATAATGTAGTTCCACGTTCTATGGCTATGGTTTGTGTCCTATGGAAGTAGCCCCAAGCAGAGACTGACGAGAATCACTTTCATTGAAAGGGGTTGCCAAGCTTCCAAAAAACTACGAGTTTCCTGAAATCTCAGCAATCATTTTTTCACCCAATCTTGATGATACTTCCACTTAATGATCAGTACACCAATCCCATTTGGATCACTAAATTTCGTTCTTCTAGTTTAAACCGTTCCTTTGCAGTAACCGTTTTCATGTTTATGTTTCACTCTGTTTTCTCCTATATGGATACATGTATTTGGATCTCTAAATCAAACACGGTTTGTGCTAGCTCTTTGAAACTTGGCACAATAATGTAGTTCCAAGTTCTATCGCTATGGTTTGTGTCCTATGGAAGTAGCCCCAAGCAGAGACTGACCAGAATCACATTCATTGAAAGGGGTTGCCAAGATTCCAAAAAAATACGAGTTTCCTGAAATCTCAGCAAACATTTTTTCACCCAATCTTGATGATACTTGCAGGTAATGATCAGTACACCAGTCCCACTTGGCTCACCAAATTTCGTTCTTCTAGGTTAAAACGTTCCTTTGCAGTAACCGTTTTCATGTTTAGGTTTCACTCTGTTTTCTCCTATATGGATACATGTATTTGGAACTCTAAATCAAACACGGTTTGTGCTAGCTCTTTGAAACTTGGCACAATAATGTAGTTCCAAGTTCTATGGCTATGGTTTGTGTCCTATGGAAGTTGACCCAAGCAGAGACTTACGAGAATCACTTTCACTGAAAGGGGTTGCCAAGCTTGCAAAAAACTACGAGTTTCCTGAAATCTCAGCAAACATTTTTTCACCCAATCTTGATGATACTTCCATTTAATGATCAGTACACCAATCCCACTAGGCTCACCAAATTTCGTTCTTCTAGGTTAAACCATTCCTTTGCAGTAACCGTTTTCATGTTTAGGTTTCACTCTCTTTTCTCCTATATGGATACATGTAGTTGGAACTGTAAATCAAACAAGGTTTGTGTTAGCTCTTTGAAACTTGGCACAATAATGTAGTTCCAAGTTCTATGGCTATGGTTTGTGTCCTATGGAAGTAGCCCCAAGCAGAGACTGACCAGAATCACTTTCATTGAAAGGGGTTGCCAAGCTTCCAAAAAACTACGAGTTTCCTGAAATCTCAGCAAACATTTTTTCACCCAATCTTGATGATACTTGCAGGTAATGATCAGTACACCAGTCCCACTTGGCTCTCCAAATTTCGTTCTTCTAGGTTAAAACGTTCCTTTGCAGTAACCGTTTTCATGTTTAGGTTTCACTCTGTTTTCTCCTATATGGATACATGTATTTGGATCTCTAAATCAAACACGGTTTGTGCTAGCTCTTTGAAACTTGGCACAATAATGTAGTTCCAAGTTCTATGGCTATGGTTTGTGTCCTATGGAAGTTGACCCAAGCAGAGACTGACGAGAATCACTTTCATTGAAAGGGGTTGCCAAGCTTCCAAAAAACTACGAGTTTCCTGAAATCTCAGCAAACATTTTTTCACCCAATCTTGATGATACTTCCATTTAATGATCAGTACACCAATCCCACTAGGCTCACCAAATTTCGTTCTTCTAGGTTAAACCGTTCCTTTGCAGTAACCGTTTACATGTTTAGGTTTCACTCTGTTTTCTCCTATATGGATACATGTAGTTGGAACTCTAAATCAAACGTGGTTTGTGCTAGCTCTTTGAAAGTTGGCACCATAATGTAGTTCCAAGTTCTATGGCTATGGTTTGTGTCCTATGGAAGGAGCCCCAAGCAGAGACTGACGAGAATCACTTTCATTGAAAGGGGTTGCTAAGCTTCCAAAAAACTACGAGTTTCCTGAAATCCCAGCAAACATTTTTTTTACCCAATCTTGATGATACTTCCATTTATTGATCAGTACACCAATCCCACTAGGCTCACCAAATTTCGTTCTTCTAGGTTAAACCATTCCTTTGCAGTAACCGTTTTCATGTTTAGGTTTCACTCTGATTTCTCCTATATGGATACATGTAGTTGGAACTCTAAATCAAACACGGATTGTGCTAGCTGTTTGAAACTTGGCACAATAATGTAGTTCCAAGTTCTATGGCTATGGTTTGTGTCCTATGGAAATAGCCCCAAGCAGACACTGACGAGAATCACTTTCATTGATAGGTGTTGCCAAGCTTCCAAAAAACTACGAGTTTCCTGAAATCTCAGCAAACATTTTTTCACCTAATCTTGATGATACTTCCACTTAATGATCAGTACACCAATCCCATTTTGCTCACCAAATTTTCTCCTTCTAGGTTAAACCGTTCCTTTGCAGTAACCGTTTTCATGTTTAGGTTTCACTCTGTTTTCTCCTATATGGATACATGTAGTTGGAACTCTAAACCAAACACGGTTTGTGCTAGTTCTTTGAAACTTGGCACAATAATGTAGTCCCAAGTTCTATGATTATGGTTCGTGTCCTATGGAAGTAGCCCCAAGCAGAGACTGACGAGAATCACTTTCATTGAAAGGGATTGCCAAGCTTCCCTAAAACTACGAGTTTCCTGAAATCTCAGCAAACATTTTTTCACCCAATCTTGATGATACTTCCATTTAATGATCAGTACACCAGTCACACTTGGCTCACCGAATTTCGATCTTCTAGGTTAAACCGTTCCTTTTCAGTAACCGTTTTCATGTTTAGGTTTCACTCTGTTTTCTCCTATATCGATACATGTAGTTGGAAATCTAAATCAAACCTGGTTTGTGCTAGCTCTTTGAAACTTGGCACAATAATGTAGTTCCAAGTTCTATGGCTATGGTTTGTGTCCTATGGAAGAAGCCCCAAGCAGAGACTGACGAGAATCACTTTCATTCAAAGGGGTTGCCAAGCTTCCAAAAAACTACGAGTTTCCTGAAATCTCAGCAATTATTTTTTCACCCAATCTTGATGATACTTCCATTTAATGATCAGTACACCAATCCCACTTGGCTCTCCAAATTTCGTTCTTCTAGGTTAAACCGTTCATTTGCAGTAACCGTTTTCATGTTTAGGTTTCACTCAGTTTTCTCCTATATGGATACATGTAGTTGGAACTGTAAATCAAACAAGGTTTGTGCTAGCTCTTTGAAACTTGGCACAATAATGTAGTTCCACGTTCTATGGCTATGGTTTGTGTCCTATGGAAGTAGCCCCAAGAAGAGACTAACGAGAATCACTTTCAATGAAAGGGGTTGCCAAGCTTCCAAAAAACTACGAGTTTCCTGAAATCTCAGCAATCATTTTTTCACCCAATCTTGATGATACTTCCACTTAATGATCAGTACACCAATCCCATTTGGATCACTAAATTTCGTTCTTCTAGGTTAAACCGTTCCTTTGCAGTAACCGTTTTCATGTTTAGGTTTCACTCTGTTTTCTCCTATATGGATACATGTAGTTGGAACTCTAAATCAAACACGGTTTGTGCTAGCTCTTTGAAAATTGGCACAATAATGTAGTTCCAAGTTCTATGGCTATGGTTTGTGTCCTATGGAAGTTGCCCCAAGCAGAGACTGACGAGAATCACTTTCATTGAAAGGGTTTGCCAAGCTTCCAAAAAACTACGAGTTTCCTGAAATCTCAAAAACATTTTTTCACCCAATCTTGATGATACTTCCATTTAATGATCAGTACACCAATCCCACTAGGCTCACCAAATTTCGATCTTCTAGGTTAAACCGTTCCTTTGCAGTAACCGTTTACATGTTTAGGTTTCACTCTGTTTTCTCCTATATGGATACATGTAGTTGGAACTCTAAATCAAACGTGGTTTGTGCTAGCTCTTTGAAACTTGGCACCATGATGTAGTTCCAAGTTCTATGGCTATGGTTTGTGTCCTATGGAAGTAGCCCCAAGCAGAGACTGACGAGAATCACTTTCATTGAAAGGGGTTGCTAAGCTTCCAAAAAACCACGAGTTTCCTGAAATATCAGCAAACATTTTTTCACCCAATCTTGATGATACTTCCATTTATTGATCAGTACACCAATCCCACTAGGCTCACCAAATTTCGTTCTTCTAGGTTAAACCATTCCTTTGCAGTAACCGTTTTCATGTTTAGGTTTCACTCTGATTTCTCCTATATGGATACATGTGGTTGGAACTCTAAATCAAACACGGATTGTGCTAGCTCTTTGAAACTTGGCACAATAATGTAGTTCCAAGTTCTATGGCTATGGTTTGTGTCCTATGGAAATAGCCCCAAGCAGACACTGACGAGAATCACTTAAATTGAAAGGGGTTGCCAAGCTTCCAAAAAACTACGAGTTTCCTGAAATCTCAGCAATCATTTTTTCACCCAATCTTGATGATACTTCCACTTAATGATCAGTACACCAATCCCACTTGGCTCTCCAAATTTCGTTCTTCTAGGTTAAACCGTTCATTTGCAGTAACCGTTTTCATGTTTAGGTTTCACTCAGTTTTCTCCTATATGGATACATGTAGTTGGAACTGTAAATCAAACAAGGTTTGTGCTAGCTCTTTGAAACATGGCACAATAATGTAGTTCCACGTTCTATGGCTATGGTTTGTGTCCTATGGAAGTAGCCCCAAGCAGAGACTGACGAGAATCACTTTCATTGAAAGGGGTTGCCAAGCTTCCAAAAAACTACGAGTTTCCTGAAATCTCAGCAATCATTTTTCACCCAATCTTGATGATACTTCCACTTAATGATCAGTACACCAATCCCATTTGGATCACTAAATTTCGTTCTTCTAGTTTAAACCGTTCCTTTGCCGTAACCGTTTTCATGTTTATGTTTCACTCTGTTTTCTCCTATATGGATACATGTATTTGGATCTCTAAATCAAACACGATTTGTACTAGCTCTTTGAAACTTGGCACAATAATGTAGTTCCAAGTTCTATCGCTATGGTTTGTGTCCTATGGAAGTAGCCCCAAGCAGAGACTGACCAGAATCACATTCATTGAAAGGGGTTGCCAAGATTCCAAAAAAATACGAGTTTCCTGAAATCTCAGCAAACATTTTTTCACCCAATCTTGATGATACTTGCAGGTAATGATCAGTACACCAGTCCCACTTGGCTCACCAAATTTCGTTCTTCTAGGTTAAAACGTTCCTTTGCAGTAACCGTTTTCATGTTTAGGTTTCACTCTGTTTTCTCCTATATGGATACATGTATTTGGAACTCTAAATCAAACACGGTTTGTGCTAGCTCTTTGAAACTTGGCACAATAATGTAGTTCCAAGTTCTATGGCTATGGTTTGTGTCCTATGGAAGTTGACCCAAGCAGAGACTTACGAGAATCACTTTCACTGAAAGGGGTTGCCAAGCTTGCAAAAAACTACGAGTTTCCTGAAATCTCAGCAAACATTTTTTCACCCAATCTTGATGATACTTCCATTTAATGATCAGTACACCAATCCCACTAGGCTCACCAAATTGGGTTCTTCTAGGTTAAACCATTCCTTTGCAGTAACCGTTTACATGTTTAGGTTTCACTCTGTTTTCTCCTATATGGATACATGTAGTTGGGACTCTAAATCAAACACGGTTTGTGCTAGCTCTTTGAAACTTGGCACAATAATGTAGTTCCAAGTTCTATGGCTATGGTTTGTGTCCTATGGAAGTAGCCCCAAGCAGAGACTGACCAGAATCACTTTCATTGAAAGGGGTTGCCAAGCTTCCAAAAAACTACGAGTTTCCTGAAATCTCAGCAAACATTTTTTCACCCAATCTTGATGATACTTGCAGGTAATGATCAGTACACCAGTCCCACTTGGCTCACCAAATTTCGTTCTTCTAGGTTAAAACGTTCCTTTGCAGTAACCGTTTTCATGTTTAGGTTTCACTCTGTTTTCTCCTATATGGATACATGTATTTGGATCTCTAAATCAAACACGGTTTGTGCTAGCTCTTTGAAACTTGGCACAATAATGTAGTTCCAAGTTCTATGGCTATGGTTTGTGTCCTATGGAAGTAGCCCCAAGCAGAGACTGACGAGAATCACTTTCATTGAAAGGGGTTGCCAAGCTTCCAAAAAACTACGAGTTTCCTGAAATCTCAGCAAACATTTTTTCACCCAATCTTGATGATACTTGCAGGCAATGATCAGTACACCAGTCCCACTTGGCTCACCAAATTTCGTTCTTCTAGGTTAAACCGTTCCTTTGCAGTAACCGTTTACATGTTTAGGTTTCACTCTGTTTTCTCCTATATGGATACATGTAGTTGGAACTCTAAATCAAACACGGTTTGTGCTAGCTCTTTGAAACTTGGCACAATAATGTAGTTCCAAGTTCTATGGCTATGGTTTGTGTCCTATGGAAGTAGCCCCAAGCAGAGACTGACCAGAATCACTTTCATTGAAAGGGGTTGCCAAGCTTCCAAAAAAACTAAGTGTTTCCTGATATCTCATCAAACATTTTTTAACCCAATCTTGATGATACTTGCAGGCAATGATCAGTACACCAGTCCCACTTGGCTCACCAAATTTCGTTCTTCTAGGTTAAACCGTTCCTTTGCAGTAACCGTTTACAAGTTTAGGTTTCACTCTGTTTTCTCCTATATGGATACATGTAGTTGGAACTCTAAATCAAACACGGATTGTGCTAGCTGTTTGAAACTTGGCACAATAATGTAGTTCCAAGTTCTATAGCTATGGTTTGTGTCCTATGGAAATAGCCCCAAGCAGACACTGACGAGAATCACTTTCATTGATAGGTGTTGCCAAGCTTCCAAAAAACTACGAGTTTCCTGAAATCTCAGCAAACATTTTTTCACCCAATCTTGATGATACTTCCACTTAATGATCAGTACACCAATCCCATTTTGCTCACCAAATTTTGTCCTTCTAGGTTAAACCGTTCCTTTGCAGTAACCGTTTTCATGTTTAGGTTTCACTCTGTTTTCTCCTATATGGATACATGTAGTTGGAACTCTAAACCAAACACGGTTTGTGCTAGTTCTTTGAAACTTGGCACAATAATGTAGTCCCAAGTTCTATGATTATGGTTCATGTCCTATGGAAGTAGCCCCAAGCAGAGACTGACGAGAATCACTTTCATTGAATGGGGTTGCCAAGCTTCCCTAAAACTACGAGTTTCCTGAAATCTCAGCAAACATTTTTTCACCCAATCTTGATGATACTTCCATTTAATGATCAGTACACCAGTCACACTTGGCTCACCGAATTTCGATCTTCTAGGTTAAACCGTTCCTTTTCAGTAACCGTTTTCATGTTTAGGTTTCACTCTGTTTTCTCCTATATCGATACATGTAGTTGGAAATCTAAATCAAACCTGGTTTGTGCTAGCTCTTTGAATCTTGGCACAATAATGTAGTTCCAAGTTCTATGGCTATGGTTTGTGTCCTATGGAAGAAGCCCCAAGCAGAGACTGACGAGAATCACTTTCATTCAAAGGGGTTGCCAAGCTTCCAAAAAACTACGAGTTTCCTGAAATCTCAGCAATTATTTTTTCACCCAATCTTGATGATACTTCCATTTAATGATCAGTACACCAATCCCACTTGGCTCTCCAAATTTCGTTCTTCTAGGTTAAACCGTTCATTTGCAGTAACCGTTTTCATGTTTAGGTTTCACTCAGTTTTCTCCTATATGGATACATGTAGTTGGAACTGTAAATCAAACAAGGTTTGTGCTAGCTCTTTGAAACTTGGCACAATAATGTAGTTCCACGTTCTATGGCTATGGTTTGTGTCCTATGGAAGTAGCCCCAAGAAGAGACTAACGAGAATTACTTTCAATGAAAGGGGTTGCCAAGCTTCCAAAAAACTACGAGTTTCCTGAAATCTCAGCAATCATTTTTTCACCCAATCTTGATGATACTTCCACTTAATGATCAGTACACCAATCCCATTTGGATCACTAAATTTCGTTCTTCTAGGTTAAACCGTTCCTTTGCAGTAACCGTTTTCATGTTTAGGTTTCACTCTGTTTTCTCCTATATGGATACATGTAGTTGGAACTCTAAATCAAACACGGTTTGTGCTAGCTCTTTGAAACTTGGCACAATAATGTAGTTCCAAGTTCTATCGCTATGGTTTGTGTCCTATGGAAGTAGCCCCAAGCAGAGACTGACGAGAATCACTTTCATTGAAAGGGGTTGCCAATCTTCCAAAAAAATACGAGTTTCCTGAAATCTCAGCAAACATTTTTTCACCCAATCTTGATGATACTTGCAGGTAATGATCAGTACACCAGTCCCACTTGGCTCACCAAATTTCGTTCTTCTAGGTTCAATCGTTCCTTTGCAGTAACCGTTTTCATGTTTAGGTTTCACTCTGTTTTCTCCTATATGGATACATGTATTTGGAACTCTAAATCAAACACGGTTTGTGCTACCTCTTTGAAACTTGGCACAATAATGTAGTTCCAAGTTCTATGGCTATGGTTTGTGTCCTATGGAAGTTGACCCAAGCAGAGACTGACGAGAATCACTTTCATTGAAAGGGGTTGCCAAGCTTCCAAAAAACTACGAGTTTCCTGAAATCTCAGCAAACATTTTTTCACCCAATCTTGATGATACTTCCATTTAATGATCAGTACACCAATCCCACTTGGCTCACCAAATTTCGTTCTTCTAGGTTAAACCGTTCCTTTGCAGTAACCGTTTACATGTTTAGGTTTCACTCTGTTTTCTCTTATATGGATACATGTAGTTGGAACTCTAAATCAAACGTGGTTTTTGGTAGCTCTTTGAAACTTGGCACCATAATGTAGTTCCAAGTTCTATGGCTATGGTTTGTGACCTATGGAAGTAGCCCCAAGCAGAGATGACGAGAATCACTTTCATTGAAAGGGGTTGCCAAGCTTCCAAAAATCTACGAGTTTCCTGAAATCTCAACAAACATTTTTTCACCCAATCTTGATGATACTTCCATTTAATGATCAGTACACCAATCCCACTAGGCTCACCAAATTTCGTTCTTCTAGGTTAAACCGTTCCTTTGCAGTAACCGTTTACATGTTTAGGTTTCACTCTGTTTTCTCCTATATGGATACATGTAGGTGGAACTCTAAATCAAACGTGGTTTGTGCTAGCTCTTTGAAACTTGGCACCATAATGTAGTTCCAAGTTCTATGGCTATGGTTTGTGTCCTGTGGAAGTAGCCCCAAGCACAGACTGACGAGAATCACTTTCATTGAAAGGGGTTGCCAAGCTTCCAAAAAACTACGAGTTTCCTGAAATCTCAGCAAACATTTTTTCACCCAATCTTGATGATACTTGCAGGTAAGGATCAGGACACCAGTCCCACTTGGCTGACCAAATTTCGTTTTCTAGGTTAAACCGTTCCTTTGCAGTAACTATTTTCATGTTTAGGTTTCACTCAGTTTTCTCCTATATGGATACATGTAGTTGGAACTGTAAATCAAACAGGGTTTGTGCTAGCTCTTTGAAACTTGGCACAATAATGTAGTTCCAAGTTCTATGGCTATGGTTTGTGTCCTATGGAAGTAGCCCCAAGCAGAGACTGACGAGAATCACTTTCATTGAAAGGGGTTGCCAAGCTTCCAAAAAACTACGAGTTTCCTGAAATCTCAGCGATCATTTTTTCACCCAATCTTGATGATACTTCCACTTAATGATCAGTACACCAATCCCATTTTGCTCACCAAATTTCGTTCTTCTAGGTTAAACCGTTCCTTTGCAGTAACCGTTTTCATGTTCAGGTTTCACTCTGTTTTCTCCTATATGGACATGTAGTTGGAACTCTAAATCAAACACGGTTTGAGCTAGCTGTTTGAAACTTGGCACAATAATGTAGTCCCAAGTTCTATGATTATGGTTTGTGTCCTATGGAAGTAGCCCCAAGCAGAGACTGACGAGAATCACTTTCATTGAAAGGGGTTGCCAAGCTTCCCTAAAACTACGAGTTTCCTGAAATCTCAGCAAACATTTTTTCACCCAATCTTGATGATACTTCCATTTAATGATCAGTACACCAGTCACACTTGGCTCACCGAATTTCGATCTTCTAGGTTAAACCGTTCCTTTGCAGGAACCGTTTTCATATTTAGGTTTCCCTCTGTTTTCTCCTATATGGATACATGTAGTTGGAACTCTAAATCAAACACGGTTTGTGCTAGATCTTAGAAACTTGGCACAATAATATAGTTCCAAGTTGTATCGCTATGGTTTTTGTCCTATGGAAGTAGCCCCAAGCAGAGACTGACGAGAATCACTTTCATTGAAAGGGGTTGCCAAGCTTCCAAAAAACTACGAGTTTCCTGAAATCTCAGCAAACATTTTTTCACCCAATCTTGATGATACCTCCATTTATTGATCAGTACACCAATCCCACTAGGCTCACCAAATTTCGTTCTTCTAAGTTAAACCATTAATTTGCAGTAACCGTTTTCATGTTTATGTTTCACTCTGATTTCTCCTATATGGACACATGTAGTTAGAACTCTAAATCAAACACGGTTTGTGCTAGCTCTTTGAAACTTGGCACAATAATGTAGTTCCAAGTTCTATGGCTATGGTTTGTGTCCTATGGAAATAGCCCCAAGCAGAGACTGACGAGAATCACTTTCATTGAAAGGGGTTGCCAAGATTCCAAAAAACTACGAGTTTCATGAATTCTCAGCAAACATTTTTTCACCCAATCTTGATGATACTTGCAGGTAAGGATCAGGACACCAGTCCCACTTGGCTGACCAAATTTCGTTCTTCTAGGTTAAACCGTTCCTTTGCAGTAACAATTTTCATGTTTAGGTTTCACTCTCTTTTCTCCTATATGGATACATGTAGTTGGAACTGTAAATCAAACAAGGTTTGTGTTAGCTCTTTGAAACTTGGCACAATAATGTAGTTCCAAGTTCTATGGCTATGGTTTGTGTCCTATTGAAGTAGCCCCAAGCACAGACTGACGAGAATCACTTACATTGAAAGGGGTTGCCAAGCTTCCAAAAAACTACGAGTTTCCTGAAATCTCAGCAATCATTTTTTCACCCAATCTTGATGATACTTCCACTTAATGATCAGTACACCAATCCCATTTGGCTCACCAAATTTGTTCTTCTAGGTTAAACCGTTCCTTTGCCGTAACCGTTTTCATGCTTAGGTTTCACTCTGTTTTCTCCTATATGGATACATGTAGTTGGAACTCTAAATCAAACACGGTTAGTGCTAGCTCTTTGAAACGTTGCACAATAATGCAGTTCCAAGTTCTATGGCTATGGTTTGTGTCCTATGGAAGTAGCCCCAAGCAGAGACTGACGAGAATCACTTTCATTGAAAGGGGTTGCCAAGCTTCCAAATCACTACGAGTTTACTGACATCTCAGCAAACATTTTTTCACCCAATCTTTTTTTTTTTTTTAAAGAGAGAGTGAGAGAGAGAGAGAGAGAGAGAGAGAGAGAGAGAGAGAGAGAGAGAGAGAGAATTTTTTTTTAATATTTATTCTTTAGTTCTCGGCAGACACAACATCTTTGTTGGTATGTGGTGCTGAGGATCGAACCCTTGCCGCACGCACGCCAGGCGAGCGCGCTACCGCTGAGCCACATCCCCAGCCCTCACACAATCTTGATGATACTTGCAGGTAATGATCAGTACACCAGTCCCACTTGGCTCACCAAATTTCGTTCTTCTAGGTTAAACCGTTCCTTTGCAGTAACCGTTTTCATGTTTAGGTTCCACTCTGATTTCTCCTATATGGATACATGTAGTTGGAACTCTAAATCAAACACGGTTTGTGCTAGCTCTTTGAAACTTGGCACAATAATGTAGTTCCAAGTTGTATCGCTATGGTTTGTGTCCTATGGAAGTAGCCCCAAGCAGAGACTGACGAGAATCACTTTCATTGAAAGGGGTTGCCAAGCTACCAAAAAACTACGAGTTTCCTGAAATCTCAGCAAACAATTTGTCACCCAATTTTGATGACACTTGCAGGTAATGATCAGTACACCAGTCCCACTTGGCTCACCAAATTTCGTTCTTCTAGGTTAAACCGTTCCTTTGCAGTAACCGTTTTCATGTTTAGGTTTCACTCTGTTTTCTCCTATATGGATACATTTAGTTGGAACTCTAAATCAAACACGGTTTGTGCTAGCTCTTTGAAACTTGGCATAATAATGTAGTTCCAAGTTCTATGGCAATGGATTGTGTCATATGGAAGAATCACCAAGAAGAGACTGATGAGAATCACTTTCATTCAAAGGGGTTGCCAAGCTACCAAAATCTACGAGTTTCCTGAAATCTCAGCAAACATTTTTTCACCCAATCTTGATGATACTTGCAGGTAATGATCAGTACACCAGTCCCACTTGGCTCACCAAATTTCGATCTTCAAGGTTTAACCGTTCCTTTGCAGTAACCGTTTTCATGTTTAGGTTTCACTCTGTTTTCTCCTATATGGATACATGTAGTTGGAACTCTAAATCAAACACGGTTTGTGCTAGCTCTTTGAAAATTGGCACAATAATGTAGTTCCAAGTTCTATGGCTATGGTTTGTGTCCTATGGAAGTAGCCCCAAGCACAGACTGACGAGAATCACTTTCATTGAAAGGGGTTGCCAAGCTTCCAATAAACTACGAGTTTACGGAAATCTCAGCAATTATTTTTTCACCCAATCTTGATGATAGTTGCAGGTAATGATCAGTACACCAATCCCATTTTGCTCACCAAATTTCGTTCTTCTAGGTTAAACCGTTCCTTTGCAGTAACCGTTTCCATGTTTAGGTTTCACTCTGTTTTGTCCTATATGGATACATGTAGTTGGAACTGTAAATCAAACACGGTTTGTGCTAGCTCTTTGAAACTTGGCAGAGTAATGTAGTTCCAAGTTCTATGGCTATGGTTTGTGTCCTATGGAAGTAGCCCCAAGCAGAGACTGACGAGAATCACTTTCATTGAAAGGGGTTGCCAAGCTTCCAAAAAACTACGAGTTTCCTGAAATCTCAGCAAACATTTTTTCACCCAATCTTGATGATACTTGCAGGCAATGATCAGTACACCAGTCCCACTTGGCTCACCAAATTTCGTTCTTCTAGGTTAAACCGTTCCTTTGCAGTAACCGTTTACATGTTTAGGTTTCACTCTGTTTTCTCCTATATGGATACATGTAGTTGGAACTCTAAATCAAACACGGTTTGTGCTAGCTCTTTGAAACTTGGCACAATAATGTAGTTCCAAGTTCTATGGCTATGGTTTGTGTCCTATGGAAGTAGCCCCAAGCAGAGACTGACCAGAATCACTTTCATTGAAAGGGGTTGCCAAGCTTCCAAAAAAACTAAGTGTTTCCTGATATCTCATCAAACATTTTTTAACCCAATCTTGATGATACTTGCAGGCAATGATCAGTACACCAGTCCCACTTGGCTCACCAAATTTCGTTCTTCTAGGTTAAACCGTTCCTTTGCAGTAACCGTTTTCATGTTTAGGTTTCACTCTGTTTTCTCCTATATGGATACATGTAGTTGGAACTCTAAATCAAACACGGTTTGTGCTAGCTCTTTGAAACTTGGCACAATAATGTAGTTCCAAGTTCTATGGCTATGGTTTGTGTCCTATGGAAGTTGACCCAAGCAGAGACTGACGAGAATCACTTTCATTGAAAGGGGTTGCCAAGCTTCCAAAAAACTACGAGTTTCCTGAAATCTCAGCAAACATTTTTTCACCCAATCTTGATGATACTTCCATTTAATGATCAGTACACCAATCCCACTTGGCTCACCAAATTTCGTTCTTCTAGGTTAAACCGTTCCTTTGCAGTAACCGTTTACATGTTTAGGTTTCACTCTGTTTTCTCCTATATGGATACATGTAGGTGGAACTCTAAATCAAACGTGGTTTGTGCTAGCTCTTTGAAACTTGGCACCATAATGTAGTTCCAAGTTCTATGGCTATGGTTTGTGTCCTGTGGAAGTAGCCCCAAGCACAGACTGACGAGAATCACTTTCATTGAAAGGGGTTGCCAAGCTTCCAAAAAACTACGAGTTTCCTGAAATCTCAGCAAACATTTTTTCACCCAATCTTGATGATACTTGCAGGTAAGGATCAGGACACCAGTCCCACTTGGCTGACCAAATTTCGTTTTCTAGGTTAAACCGTTCCTTTGCAGTAACTATTTTCATGTTTAGGTTTCACTCAGTTTTCTCCTATATGGATACATGTAGTTGGAACTGTAAATCAAACAGGGTTTGTGCTAGCTCTTTGAAACTTGGCACAATAATGTAGTTCCAAGTTCTATCGCTATGGTTTGTGTCCTATGGAAGTAGCCCCAAGCAGAGACTGACGAGAATCACTTTCATTGAAAGGGGTTGCCAAGCTTCCAAAAAACTACGAGTTTCCTGAAATCTCAGCAATCATTTTTTCACCCAATCTTGATGATACTTCCACTTAATGATCAGTACACCAATCCCATTTTGCTCACCAAATTTCGTTCTTCTAGGTTAACCGTTCCTTTGCAGTAACCGTTTTCATGTTCAGGTTTCACTCTGTTTTCTCCTATATAGACATGTAGTTGGAACTCTAAATCAAACACGGTTTGAGCTAGCTGTTTGAAACTTGGCACAATAATGTAGTCCCAAGTTCTATGATTATGGTTTGTGTCCTATGGAAGTAGCCCAAGCAGAGACTGACGAGAATCACTTTCATTGAAAGGGGTTGCCAAGCTTCCCTAAAACTACGAGTTTCCTGAAATCTCAGCAAACATTTTTTCACCCAATCTTGATGATACTTCCATTTATTGATCAGTACACCAATCCCACTAGGCTCACCAAATTTCGTTCTTCTAGGTTAAACCATTAATTTGCAGTAACCGTTTTCATGTTTATGTTTCACTCTGATTTCTCCTATATGGACACATGTAGTTGGAACTCTAAATCAAACACGGTTTGTGCTAGCTCTTTGAAACTTGGCACAATAATGTAGTTCCAAGTTCTATGGCTATGGTTTGTGTCCTATGGAAATAGCCCCAAGCAGAGACTGACGAGAATCACTTTCATTGAAAGGGGTTGCCAAGATTCCAAAAAACTACGAGTTTCATGAATTCTCAGCAAACATTTTTTCACCCAATCTTGATGATACTTCCACTTAATGATCAGTACACCAATCCCATTTGGCTCACCAAATTTGTTCTTCTAGGTTAAACCGTTCCTTTGCAGTAACCGTTTTCATGCTTAGGTTTCACTCTGTTTTCTCCTATATGGATACATGTAGTTGGAACTCTAAATCAAACACGGTTAGTGCTAGCTCTTTGAAACGTTGCACAATAATGCAGTTCCAAGTTCTATGGCTATGGTTTGTGTCCTATGGAAGTAGCCCCAAGCAGAGACTGACGAGAATCACTTTCATTGAAAGGGGTTGCCAAGCTTCCAAAACACTACGAGTTTACTGATATCTCAGCAAACATTTTTTCACCCAATCTTTTTTTTTTTAAAGAGAGAGTGAGAGAGGAGAGAGAGAGAGAAGAGAATTTTTTTTTTTAATATTATATTCTTTAGTTCTCGGCAGACACAACATCTTTGTTGGTATGTGGTGCTGAGGATCGAACCCGGGCCGCACGCACGCCAGGCGAGCGCGCTACCGCTGAGCCACATCCCCAGCCCTCACCCAATCTTGATGATACTTGCAGGTAATGATCAGTACACCAGTCCCACTTGGCTCACCAAATTTCGTTCTTCTAGGTTAAACCGTTCCTTTGCAGTAACCGTTTTCATGTTTAGGTTCCACTCTGATTTCTCCTATATGGATACATGTAGTTGGAACTCTAAATCAAACACGGTTTGTGCTAGCTCTTTGAAACTTGGCACAATAATGTAGTTCCAAGTTGTATCGCTATGGTTTGTGTCCTATGGAAGTAGCCCCAAGCAGAGACTGACGAGAATCACTTTCATTGAAAGGGGTTGCCAAGCTACCAAAAAACTACGAGTTTCCTGAAATCTCAGCAAACAATTTGTCACCCAATTTTGATGACACTTGCAGGTAATGATCAGTACACCAGTCCCACTTCGCTCACCAAATTTCGTTCTTCTAGGTTAAACCGTTCCTTTTGCAGTAACCGTTTTCATGTTTAGGTTTCATTCTGTTTTCTCCTATATGGATACATTTAGTTGGAACTCTAAATCAAACACGGTTTGTGCTAGCTCTTTGAAACTTGGCATAATAATGTAGTTCCAAGTTCTATGGCAATGGATTGTGTAATATGGAAGAATCACCAAGAAGAGACTGATGAGAATCACTTTCATTCAAAGGGGTTGCCAAGCTACCAAAATCTACGAGTTTCCTGAAATCTCAGCAAACATTTTTTCACCCAATCTTGATGATACTTCCATTTATTGATCAGTACACCAATCCCACTAGGCTCACCAAATTTCGTTCTTCTAGGTTAAACCATTAATTTGCAGTAACCGTTTTCATGTTTATGTTTCACTCTGATTTCTCCTATATGGACACATGTAGTTGGAACTCTAAATCAAACACGGTTTGTGCTAGCTCTTTGAAACTTGGCACAATAATGTAGTTCCAAGTTCTATGGCTATGGTTTGTGTCCTATGGAAATAGCCCCAAGCAGAGACTGACGAGAATCACTTTCATTGAAAGGGGTTGCCAAGATTCCAAAAAACTACGAGTTTCATGAATTCTCAGCAAACATTTTTTCACCCAATCTTGATGATACTTCCACTTAATGATCAGTACACCAATCCCATTTGGCTCACCAAATTTGTTCTTCTAGGTTAAACCGTTCCTTTGCAGTAACCGTTTTCATGCTTAGGTTTCACTCTGTTTTCTCCTATATGGATACATGTAGTTGGAACTCTAAATCAAACACGGTTAGTGCTAGCTCTTTGAAACGTTGCACAATAATGCAGTTCCAAGTTCTATGGCTATGGTTTGTGTCCTATGGAAGTAGCCCCAAGCAGAGACTGACGAGAATCACTTTCATTGAAAGGGGTTGCCAAGCTTCCAAAACACTACGAGTTTACTGATATCTCAGCAAACATTTTTTCACCCAATCTTTTTTTTTTTAAAGAGAGAGTGAGAGAGGGAGAGAGAGAGAGAGAGAGAATTTTTTTTTTAATATTTATTCTTTAGTTCTCGGCAGACACAACATCTTTGTTGGTATGTGGTGCTGAGGATCGAACCCGGGCCGCACGCACGCCAGGCGAGCGCGCTACCGCTGAGCCACATCCCCAGCCCTCACCCAATCTTGATGATACTTGCAGGTAATGATCAGTACACCAGTCCCACTTGGCTCACCAAATTTCGTTCTTCTAGGTTAAACCGTTCCTTTGCAGTAACCGTTTTCATGTTTAGGTTCCACTCTGATTTCTCCTATATGGATACATGTAGTTGGAACTCTAAATCAAAACACGGTTTGTGCTAGCTCTTTGAAACTTGGCACAATAATGTAGTTCCAAGTTGTATCGCTATGGTTTGTGTCCTATGGAAGTAGCCCCAAGCAGAGACTGACGAGAATCACTTTCATTGAAAGGGGTTGCCAAGCTACCAAAAAACTACGAGTTTCCTGAAATCTCAGCAAACAATTTGTCACCCAATTTTGATGACACTTGCAGGTAATGATCAGTACACCAGTCCCACTTCGCTCACCAAATTTCGTTCTTCTAGGTTAAACCGTTCCTTTGCAGTAACCGTTTTCATGTTTAGGTTTCATTCTGTTTTCTCCTATATGGATACATTTAGTTGGAACTCTAAATCAAACACGGTTTGTGCTAGCTCTTTGAAACTTGGCATAATAATGTAGTTCCAAGTTCTATGGCAATGGATTGTGTCATATGGAAGAATCACCAAGAAGAGACTGATGAGAATCACTTTCATTCAAAGGGGTTGCCAAGCTACCAAAATCTACGAGTTTCCTGAAATCTCAGCAAACATTTTTTACCCAATCTTGATGATACTTGCAGGTAATGATCAGTACACCAGTCCCACTTGGCTCACCAAATTTCGATCTTCAAGGTTTAACCGTTCCTTTGCAGTAACCGTTTTCATGTTTAGGTTTCACTCTGTTTTCTCCTATATGGATACATGTAGTTGGAACTCTAAATCAAACACGGTTTGTGCTAGCTCTTTGAAAATTGGCACAATAATGTAGTTCCAAGTTCTATGGCTATGGTTTGTGTCCTATGGAAGTAGCCCCAAGCACAGACTGACGAGAATCACTTTCATTGAAAGGGGTTGCCAAGCTTCCAATAAACTACGAGTTTACGGAAATCTCAGCAATTATTTTTTCACCCAATCTTGATGATAGTTGCAGGTAATGATCAGTACACCAATCCCATTTTGCTCACCAAATTTCGTTCTTCTAGGTTAAACCGTTCCTTTGCAGTAACCGTTTCCATGTTTAGGTTTCACTCTGTTTTGTCCTATATGGATACATGTAGTTGGAACTGTAAATCAAACACGGTTTGTGCTAGCTCTTTGAAACTTGGCACAGTAATGTAGTTCCAAGTTCTATGGCTATGGTTTGTGTCCTATGGAAGTAGCCCCAAGCAGAGACTGACGAGAATCACTTTCATTGAAAGGGGTTGCCAAGCTTCCAAAAAACTACGAGTTTCCTGAAATCTCAGCAAACATTTTTTCACCCAATCTTGATGATACTTGCAGGCAATGATCAGTACACCAGTCCCACTTGGCTCACCAAATTTCGTTCTTCTAGGTTAAACCGTTCCTTTGCAGTAACCGTTTACATGTTTAGGTTTCACTCTGTTTTCTCCTATATGGATACATGTAGTTGGAACTCTAAATCAAACACGGTTTGTGCTAGCTCTTTGAAACTTGGCACAATAATGTAGTTCCAAGTTCTATGGCTATGGTTTGTGTCCTATGGAAGTAGCCCCAAGCAGAGACTGACCAGAATCACTTTCATTGAAAGGGGTTGCCAAGCTTCCAAAAAAAACTAATTGTTTCCTGATATCTCATCAAACATTTTTTAACCCAATCTTGATGATACTTGCAGGCAATGATCAGTACACCAGTCCCACTTGGCTCACCAAATTTCGTTCTTCTAGGTTAAACCGTTCCTTTGCAGTAACCGTTTTCATGTTTAGGTTTCACTCTGTTTTCTCCTATATGGATACATGTAGTTGGAACTCTAAATCAAACACGGTTTGTGCTAGCTCTTTGAAACTTGGCACAATAATGTAGTTCCAAGTTCTATGATTATGGATTGTGTCCCTATGGAAGTAGCCCCAAGCAGAGACTGACGAGAATCACTTTCTTTGAAAGGGGTTGCCAATCTTCCCTAAAACTACGAGTTTCCTGAAATCTCAGCAAACATTTTTTCACCCAATCTTAATGATACTTGCAGGTAAGGATCAGGACACCACTCCCACTTGGCTGACCAAATTTGGTTCTTCTAGGTTAAACCGTTCCTTTGCAGTAACCATTTTCATGTTTAGGTTTCACTCTCTTTTCTCCTATATGGATACATGTAGTTGGAACTGTAAATCAAACACAGTTTGTGCTAGCTCTTTGAAACTTGGCACAATAATGTAGTTCCAAGTTCTATGGCTATGGTTTGTGTCCTATGGAAGTAGCCCCAAGCAGAGACTGACGAGAATCACTTTCATTGAAAGGGGTTGCCAAGCTTCCAAAAAACTACGAGTTTCCTGAAATCTCAGCAATCATTTTTTCACGCAACATGATGATACTTACACTTAATGATCAGTAAACCAATCCCATTTTGCTCACCAAATTTGGTTCTTCTAGGTTAAACCCTTCCTTTGCAGTACCGTTTTCATGTTTAGGTTTCACTTCTGTTTTCTCGTTTATGGATCATGTAGTTGGAAACTCTAAATCAAACACGCTTTGTGCTAGCTCTTTGAAACTTGCCACAATAATGTAGTTCCAAGTTCTATGGCTATGGTTTGTGTCCTATGGAAGTGGCCCCAAGCAGAGACTGACGAGAATCACTTTCATTGAAAGGGGTTGCCAAGCTTCCAAAAAACTAAGTGTTTCCTGATATCTCAGCAAACATTTTTTCACCCAATCTTGATGATACTTGCAGGTAATGATCACTACACCAGTCCCACTTGGCTCACCAAATTTCGTTCTTCTAGGTTAACCGTTCCTTTGCAGTAACCGTTTTCATGTTTAGGTTTCACTCTGTTTTGTCCTATACGGATACATGTAGTTGGAACTCTAAATCAAACACGGTTTTGTGCTAGCTCTTTGAAACTTGGCACAATAATGTAGTTCCAAGTTCTATGATTATGGATTGTGTCCTATGGATGTAGCCCCAAGCAGAGACTGACGAGAATCACTTTCTTTGAAAGGGGTTGCCAGTCTTCCCTAAACTACGAGTTTCCTGAAATCTCAGCAAATATTTTTTCACCCAATCTTGATGATACTTGCAGGTAAGGATGAGGACACCAGTCCCACTGGCTGACCAAATTTCGTTCTTCTAGGTTAAACCGTTCCTTTGCAGTAACCATTTTCATGTTTAGGTTTCACTCTCTTTTCTCCTATATGGATACATGTAGTTGGAACTGTAAATCAAACACGGTTTGTGCTAGCTCTTTGAAACTTGGCACAATAATGTAGTTCCAAGTTCTATGGCTATGGTTTGTGTCCTATGGAAGTAGCCCCAAGCAGAGACTGACGAGAATCACTTTCATTGAAAGGGGTTGCCAAGCTTCCAAAAAACTACGAGTCTCCTGAAATCTCAGCAATTATTTTTTCACCTAATCTTGATGATACTTGCAGGTAATGATCAGTACACCAATCCCACTTGGCTCACCAAATTTCGTTCTTCTAGGTTAAACCGTTCCTTTGCAGTAACCGGTTCCATGTTTAGGTTTCACTCTGTTTTCTCCTATATGGATACATGTAGTTGGAACTCTAAATCAAACACGGTTTCTGCTAGCTCTTTAAACATGGCACAATAATGTAGTTCCAAGTTCTATGGCTATGGTTTGTGTCCTATGGAAGTAGCCCCAAGCAGAGACTGACGAGAATCACTTTCATTGAACGGGGTTGCCAAGCTTCCAAAAAACTATGAGTTTCCTGAAATCTCAGCAAACATTTTTTCACCCAATCTTGATGATACTTCCATTTAATGATCAGTACGCCAATCCCACTAGGCTCACCAAATTTCGTTTCTTCTACGTTAAACTGTTCCTTTGCAGTAACCGTTTACATGTTTAGGTTTCACTCTGTTTTCTCTTATAAGGATACATGTAGTTGGAACTGTAAATCAAACGTGGTTTGTGCTAGCTCTGTGAAACTTGGCAACATAATGTAGTTCCAAGTTCTATGGCTATGGTTTGTGTCCTATGGAAGTAGCTCCAAGCAGAGACTGACGAGAATCACTTTCATTGAAAGGGGTTGCCAAGCTTCCAAAAATCTACGAGTTTCCTGAAATCTCAGCAAACATTTTTTCACCCAATCTTGATGATACTTCCCTTTAATGATCAGTACACCAATCCCACTAGGCTCACCAAATTTCGTTCCTCTAGGTTAAACCGTTCCTTTGCAGTAACCGTTTACATGTTTAGGTTTCACTCTGTTTTCTCCTATATGGATACAAGTAGTTGGAACTCTAAATCAAACGTGGTTTGTGCTAGCTCTTTGAAACTTGGCACCATAATGTAGTTCCAAGTTCTATGGCTATGGTTTGTGTCCTATGGAAGTAGCCCCCAAGCAGAGACTGACGAGAAACACTTTCATTGAAAGGGGTTGCCAAGCTTCCAAAATACTACGAGTTTCCTGAAATCTCAGCAAACTTTTTTTTCACCCAATTTGATGATACTTCCCTTTAATGATCAGTACGCCAATCCCACTAGGCTCACCAAATTTCGTTCTTCTAGGTTAAACCATTCCTTTGTAGTAACCGTTTTCATGTTTAGGTTTCACTCTGATTTCTCCTATATGGATACATGTAGTTGGAACTCTAAATCAAACACGGTTTGTGCTACCGCTTTGAAACTCGGCACAATAATGTAGTTCCAAGTTCTATGGCTATGGTTTGTGTCCTATGGAAGTAGCCCCAAGCAGAGACTGACGAGAATCACTTTCATTGAAAGGGGTTGCCAAGCTTCCAAAAAACTACGAGTTTCCTGAAATCTCAGCAATCATTTTTTCACCCAATCTTGATGATACTTCCACTTAATGATCAGTACACCAATCCCATTTGGCCAACCAAATTTCGTTCTTCTAGGTTAAACCGTTCCTTTGCAGTAACCGTTTACATGTTTAGGTTTCACTCTGTTTTCTCCTATATGGATACATGTATTTGGAACTCTAAATGAAACACGGTTTGTGCTAGCTCTTTGAAACTTGGCACAATAATGTAGTTCCAAGTTCTATCGCTATGGTTTGTGTCATATGGAAGTAGCCCCAAGCAGAGACTGACCAGAATCACTTTCATTGAAAGGGGTTGCCAAGCTTCCAAAAAACTACGAGTTTCCTGAAATCTCAGCAAACATTTTTTCACCCAATCTTGATGATACTTGCAGGTAATGATCAGTACACCAGTCCCACTTGGCTCACCAAATTTCGTTCTTGTAGGTTAAAACGTTCCTTTGCAGTAACCGTTTTCATGTTTAGGTTTCACTCTGTTTTCTCCTATATGGATACATGTATTTGGAACTCTAAATCAAACGTGGTTTGTGCTAGCTCTTTGGAACTTGGCACCATAATGTAGTTCCAAGTTCTATGGCTATGGTTTGTGTCCTGTGGAAGTAGCCCCAAGCACAGACTGAGGAGAACCACTTTCATTGAAAGGGGTTGCCAGGCTTCCAAAAAACTACGAGTTTCCTGAAATCTCAGCAAACATTTTTTCACCCAATCTTGATGACACTTCCATTTAATGATCAGTACACCAATCCACTAGGCTCACCAAATTTCGTTCTTCTAGGTTAAACCATTCCTTTGCAGTAACCGTTTTCATATTTAGGTTTCACTCTGATTTCTCCTATATGGTTACATGTAGTTGGAACTCTAAATCAAACACGGTTTGTGCTAGCTCTTTGAAACTTGGCACAAATATGTAGTTCCAAGTTCTATGATTATGGTTTGTGTCCTATGGAAGTAGCCCCAAGCAGAGACTGACGAGAATCACTTTCATTGAAAGGGGTTGCCAAGCTACCAAAAAACTACGAGTTTCCTGAAATCTCAGCAAACATTTTTTCACCCAATCTTGATGATACTTGCAGGTAAGGATCAGGACACCAGTCCCACTTGGCTGACCAAATTTCGTTCTTCTAGGTTAACCGTTCCTTTGCAGTAAATATTTTCATGTTTTGGTTTCACTCAGTTTTCTCCTATATGGATACATGTAGTTGGAACTCTAAATCAAACGTGGTTTGTGCTAGCTCTTTGAAACTTGGCACCATAATGTAGTTCCACGTTCTATGGCTATGGTTTGTGTCCTATGGAAGTAGCTCCAAGCAGAGACTGACGAGAATCACTTTCATTGAAAGGGTTGCCAAGCTTCCAAAAATCTACGAGTTTCCTGAAATCTCAGCAAACATTTTTTCACCCAATCTTGATGATACTTCCATTTAATGATCAGTACACCAATCCCACTAGGCTCACCAAATTTCATTCTTCTAGGTTAAAATGTTCCTTTGCAGTAACCGTTTACATGTTTAGGTCTCACTCTGTTTTCTCCTATATGGATACATGTAAGTGGAACTCTAAATCAAACGTGGTTTGTGCTAGCTCTTTGAAACTTGGCACCATAATGTAGTTCCAAGTTCTATGGCTATGGTTTGTGTCCTGTAGATGTAGCCCCAAGCAGAGACTGACGAGAATCACTTTCATTGAAAGGGGTTGCCAAGCTTCAAAAAACTACGAGTTTCCTGAAATCTCAGCAATCATTTTTCACCCAATCTTGATGATACTTCCACTTAATGATCAGTACACCAGTCCCATTTTGCTCACCAAATTTTGTTCTTCTAGGTTAAACCGTTCCTTTGCAGTAACCGTTTTCATGTTTAGGTTTCACTCTGTTTTCTCCTATATGGATACATGTAGTTGGAACTCTAAATCAAACACGGTTTGTGCTAGCTCTTTGAAAACTTGGCACAATAATGTAGTCCCAAGTTCTATAATTATGGTTTGTGTCCTATGGAAGTAGCCCCAAGCAGAGACTGACGAGAATCACTTTCATTGAAAGGGATTGCCAAGCTTCCCTAAAACAACAGGTTTCCTGAAATCTCAGCAAACATTTTTTCACGCAATCTTGATGATACTTCCATTTAATGATCAGCACACCAGTCACACTTGGCTCATCGAATTTCGATCTTCTAGGTTAAACCGTTCCTTTGCAGTAACCGTTTTGATGTTTAGGTTTCACTCTGTTTTCTCCTATATGGATACATGTAGTTGGAACTCTAAATCAAAACACGGTTTGTGCTAGCTCTTTGAAACTTGGCACAATAATGTAGTTCCAATTTGTATCGCTATGGTTTGTGTCCTATGGAAGTAGCCCCAAGCAGAGACTGACGAGAATCACTTTCATTGAAAGGGGTTGCCAAGCTACCAAAAATCTACGAGTTTCCTGAAATCTCAGCAAACATTTTTTCACCCAATCTTGAAGATACTTGCAGGTAATAATCAGTACACCAGTCCCACTTGGCTCACCAAATTTCGTTCTTCTAGGTAAACGGTTCCTTTGCAGTATCCGTTTTCATGTTTAGGTTTCACTCTGTTTTCTCCTATGTGGATACATGTAGTTGGAACTCTAAATCAAACACGGTTTGTGCTAGCTCTTTGAAACTTGGCACAATAATGTAGTTCCAAGTTGTATCGCTATGGTTTGTGTCCTATGGAAGTAGCCCCAAGCAGAGACTGACGAGAATCACTTTCATTGGAAGGGGTTGCCAAGCTTCCAATAACCTACGAGTTTCCTGAAATCTCAGCAAACATTTTTTCACCCAATCTTGATGATACTTGCAGGTAATGATCAGTACACATATCCCACTTGGCTCACCAAATTTCGTTCTTCTAGGTTAAAATGTTCCTTTGCAGTAACCGTTTCCATGTTTAGGTTTCACTCTGTTTTGTCCTATATGGATACATGTAGTTGGAACTGTAAATCAAACACTGTTTGTGCTAGCTCTTTGAAACTTGGCACAATAATGTAGTTCCAAGTTCTATGGCAATGGTTTGTGTCCTATTGAAGTAGCCCCAAGAAGAGACTGACGAGAATCACTTTCATTGAAAGGGGTTGCCAAGCTTCCAAAAAACTACGAGTTTCCTGAAATCTCAGCAATCATTTTTTCACCCAATCTTGATGATACTTCCATTTAATGATCAGTACACCGATCCCACTAGGCTCACCAAATTTCGTTCTTCTAGGTTAAACCGTTCCTTTGCAGTAACCATTTTCATGTTTAGGTTTCACTCTGTTTTCTCCTATATGGATACATGTAGTTGGAACTCTAAATCAAACACGGTTTGTGCTAGCTCTTTGAAACTTGGCACATTAATGTAGTCCAAAGTTCTATAATTATGGTTTGTGTCCTATGGAAGTAGCCCCAAGCAGAGACTGACGAGAATCACTTTCATTGAAAGGGGTTGCCAAGCTTCCCTAAAACTACGAGTTTCCTGAAATCTCAGCAAACATTTTTTCACGCAATCTTGATGATACTTCCATTTAATGATCAGTACACCAGTCACACTTGGCTCATCGAATTTCGATCTTCTAGGTTAAACCGTTCCTTTGCAGTAACCGTTTTCATGTTTAGGTTTCACTCTGTTTTCTCCTATATGGATACATGTAGTTGGAACTCTAAATCAAACACGGTTTGTGCTAGCTCTTTGAAACTTGGCACAATAATGTAATTCCAAGTTGTATCGCTATGGTTTGTGTCCCTATGGAAGTAGCCCCAAGCAGAGACTGACGAGAATCACTTTCATTGAAAGGGGTTGCCAAGCTACCAAAAACTACGAGTTTCCTGAAATCTCAGCAAACATTTTTTCACCCATTCTTGACGATACTTGCAGGTAATGATCAGTACACCAAATCCCACTAGGCTCACAAATTTCGTTCTTCTAGGTTAAACCGTTCCTTTGCAGTAACCGTTTACATGTTTAGGTTTCACTCTGTTTTCTCCTATATGGATACATGTAAGTGGAACTCTAAATCAAACGTGGTTTGTGCTAGCTCTTTGAAACGTGGCACCATAATGTAGTTCCAAGTTCTATGGCTATGGTTTGTGTCCTATGGAAGTAGCCCCAAGCAGAGACTGACGAGAATCACTTTCATTGAAAGGGGTTGCCAAGCTTCCAAAAATCTACGAGTTTCCTGAAATCTCAGCAAACATTTTTTCACCGAATCTTGATGATACTTGCAAGTAATGATCAGTACACCAGTCCCACTTGGCTCACCAAATTTCGATCTTCTAGGTTAAACCGTTCCTTTGCAGGAACCGTTTTCATGTTTAGGTTTCACTCTGTTTTCTCCTATATGTATACATGTATTTGGAACTCTAAATCAAACACGGTATGTGCTAGCTCTTTGAAACTTGGCACAATAATGTAGTTCCAAGTTGTATCGCTATGTTTTGTGTCCTATGGAAGTAGCCCCAAGCAGAGACTGACGAGAATCACTTTCATTGAAAGGGGTTGCCAAGCTTCCAATAAACTACGAGTTTCCTGAAACCTCAGCAATTATTTTTTCACCCAATCTTGATGATACTTGCAGGTAATGATCAGTACACATATCCCACTTGGCTCACCAAATTTTGTTCTTCTAGGTTAAACCGTTCCTTTGCAGTAAAGGTTTCCATGTTTAGGTTTCACTCTGTTTTGTCCTATATGGATACATGTATTTGGAACTCTAAATCAAACACGGTTTGTGCTAGCTCTTTGAAACTTGGCACAATAATGTAGTTCCAAGTTCTATGGCAATGGTTTTTGTCTATGGAAGTAGCCCCAAGCAGAGACTGACGAGAATCACTTTCATTGAAAGGGGTTGCCAAGCTTCCAAAAAACTACGAGTTTCCTGAAATCTCAGCAATCATTTTTTCACCCAATCTTGATGATACTTCCACTTAATGATCAGTACACCAATCCCATTTGGCCAACCAAATTTCGTTCTTCTAGGTTAAACCGTTCCTTTGCAGTAACCGTTTACATGTTTAGGTTTCACTCTGTTTTCTCCTATATGGATACATGTAAGTGGAACTCTAAATCAAACGTGGTTTTGAAACTTGGCACCATAATGTAGTTCCAAGTTCTATCGCTACGGTTTGTGTCATACGGAAGTAGCCCCAAGCAGAGACTGACCAGAATCACTTTCATTGAAAGGGGTTGCCAAGCTTCCAAAAAGTACGAGTTTCCTGAAATCTCAGCAAACATTTTTTCACCCAATCTTGATGATACTTGCAGGTAATGATCAGTACACCAGTCCCACTAGGCTCACCAAATTTCGTTCTTGTAGGTTAAAACGTTCCTTTGCAGTAACCGTTTTCATGTTTAGGTTTCACTCTGTTTTCTCCTATATGGATACATGTATTTGGAACTCTAAATCAAACACGGTTTGTGCTAGCTCTTTGAAACTTGGCACAATAATGTAGTTCCAAGTTCTATCGCTATGGTTTGTGTCCTATGGAAGTAGCCCCAAGCAGAGACTGACAAGAATCACTTTCATTAAAAGGGGTTGCCAAGCTACCAAAAAACTACGAGTTTCCTGAAATCTCAGCAAACATTTTTTCACCCAATCTTGATGATACTTGCAGGTAAGGATCAGGACACCAGTCCCACTTGGCTGACCAAATTTCGTTCTTCTAGGTTAAACCGTTCCTTTGCAGTAACTATTTTCATGTTTAGGTTTCACTCAGTTTTCTCCTATATGGATACATGTAGTTGGAACTCTAAATCAAACACGGTTTGTGCTAGCTCTTTGAAACTTGGCACAATAATGTAGTTCCACGTTCTATGGCTATGGTTTGTGTCCTATGGAAGTAGCCCCAAGAAGAGACTAACGAGAATCACTTTCATTGAAAGGGGTTGCCAAGCTTCCAAAAATCTACGAGTTTCCTGAAATCTCAGCAATCATTTTTTCACCCAATTTTGATGATACTACCACTTAATGATCAGTACACCAATCCCATTTGGATCACTAAATTTCGTTCTTCTAGGTTAAACCGTTCCTTTGCAGTAACCGTTTTCATGTTTAGGTTTCACTCTGTTTTCTCCTATATGGATACATGTAGTTGGAACTCTAAATGAAACACGGTTTGTGCTAGCTCTTTGAAACTTGGCACAATAATGTAGTTCCAAGTTCTATCGCTATGGTTTGTGTCCTATGGAAGTAGCCCCAAGCAGAGACTGACGAGAATCACTTTCATTAAAAGGGGTTGCCAAGCTACCAAAAAACTACGAGTTTCCTGAAATCTCAGCAAACATTTTTTCACCCAATCTTGATGATACTTGCAGGTAAGGATCAGGACACCAGTCCCACTTGACTGACCGACTTTCGTTCTTCTAGGTTAAACCATTCCTTTGCAGTAACTATTTTCATGTTTAGGTTTCACTCAGTTTTCTCCTATATGGATATATGTAGTTGGAACTCTAAATCTAACACGGTTTATGCTAGCTCTTTGAAACTTGGCACAATAATGTAGTTCCAAGTTCTATGGCTATGGTTTGTGTCCTATGGAAGTAGCCCCAAGCAGAGACTGACGAGAATCACTTACATTGAAAGGGGTTGCCAAGCTTCCAAAAAACTACGAGTTTCCTGAAATCTCAGCAATCATTTTTTCACCCAATCTTGATGATACTTCCACTTAATGATCAGTACACCAATCCCATTTTGCTCACCAAATTTTGTTCTTCTAGGTTAAACCGTTCCTTTGCAGTAACCGTTTTCATGTTTAGGTTTCACTCTGTTTTCTCCTATATGAATACATGTATTTGGAACTCTAAATCAAACACGGTTTGTGCTAGCTCTTTGAAACTTGGCACAATAATGTAGTTCCAAGTTCTATGGCTATGGTTTGTGTCCTATGGAAGTTCCTGGAAGTAGAGACTGACGAGAATCACTTTCATTGAAAGGGGTTGCCAAGCTTCCAAAAAACTACGAGTTTCCTGAAATCTCAGCAAACATTTTTTCACCCAATCTTGATGATACTTCCATTTAATGATCAGTACCCCAATCCCACTAGGCTCACCAAATTTCGTTCTTCTAGGTTAAACCGTTCCTTTGCAGTAACCGTTTACATGTTTAGGTTTCACTCTGTTTTCTCCTATATGGATACATGTAGTTGGAACTCTAAATCAAACACGGTTTGTGCTAGCTCTTTGAAACTTGGCACAATAATGTAGTTCCAAGTTCTATGGCTATGGTTTGTGTCCTATGAAAGTAGCCCCAAGCAGAGACTGACGAGAATCACTTTCATTGAAAGGGGTTGCCAAGCTTCCAAAAATCTACGAGTTTCCTGAAATCTCAGCAAACATTTTTTCACCCAATCTTGATGATACTTGCAGGTAATGATCAGTACACCAATCCCACTAGGCTCACCAAATTTCGTTCTTCTAGGATAACCGTTCCTTTGCAGTAACTGTTTACATGTTTAGGTTTCACTCTGTTTTCTCCTATATGGATACATGTAGGTGGAACTCTAAATCAAACGTGGTTTGTGCTAGCTCTTTGAAACTTGGCACCATAATGTAGTTCCAAGTTCTATGGCTATGGTTTGTGTCCTGTAGATGTAGCCCCAAGCAGAGACTGACGAGAATCACTTTCATTGAAAGGGGTTGCCAAGCTACCAAAAAACTACGAGTTTCCTGAAATCTCAGCAAACATTTTTTCACCCAATCTTGATGATACTTCCATTTAATGATCAGTACACCAATGCCACTAGGCTCACCAAATTTCGTTCCTCTAGGTTAAACCATTCCTTTGCAGTATCGGTTTTCATGTTTAGGTTTCACTCTGATTTCTCCTATATGGATACATGTAGTTGGAACTCTAAATCAAACACGGTTTGTGCTAGCTCTTTGAAACTTGGCACAATAATGTAGTTCCAAGCTCTATGATTATGTTTTGTGTCCTATGGAAGTAGCCCCAAGCAGAGACTGACGAGAATCACTTTCATTGAAAGGGGTTGCCAAGCTACCAAAAAACTACGAGTTTCCTGAAATCTCAGCAAACATTTTTTCACCCAAACTTGATGATACTTGCAGGTAATTATCAGGACACCAGTCCCACTTGGCTGACCAAATTTCCTTCTTCTAGGTTAAAGCGTTCCTTTGCAGTAACCATTTTCATGTTTAGGTTTCACTCTGTTTTCTCCTATATGGATATATGTAGTTGGAACTCTAAATCAAACACGGTTTGTGCTAGCTCTTTGAAACTTGGCACAATAATGTAGTTCTAAGTTCTATGTCTATGGTTTGTGTCCTATTGAAGTAGCCCCAAGCAGAGACTGACGAGAATCACGTTCATTGAAAGGGGTTGCCAAGCTTCCAAAAAACTACGAGTTTCCTGAAATCTCAGCAATCATTTTTTCACCCAATCTTGATGATACTTGCAGGTAATGATCAGTACACCAGTCCCACTTGGCTCACCAAATTTCGTTCTTCTAGGTTAAAACGGTCCTTTGCAGTAACCGTTTTCATGTATAGGTCTCACTCTGTTTTCTCCTATATGGATACATGTATTTGGAACTCTAAATCAAACACGGTTTGTGCTACCTCTTTGAAACTTGGCACAATAATGTAGTTCCAAGTTCTATGGCTATGGTTTGTGTCCTATGGAAGTAGCCCCAAGCAGAGACTGACGAGAATCACTTTAATTGAAAGGGGTTGCCAAGCTTCCAAAAAACTACGAGTTTCTGAAATCTCAGCAAACATTTTTTCACCCAATCTTGATGATACTTCCATTTAATGATCAGTACACCAATCCCACTAGGCTCACCAAATTTCGTTCTTCTAGGTTAAACCGTTCCTTTGCAGTAACCGTTTACATGTTTATGGTTCACTCGGTTTTCTCTTATATGGATACATGTAGTTGGAACTCTAAATCAAACGTGGTTTGTGCTAGCTCTTTGAAAATTGGCACCATAATGTAGTTCCAAGTTCTATGGCTATGGTTTGTGTCCTATGGAAGTACCCCAAGCAGAGACTGACGAGAATCACTTTCATTGAAAGGGGTTGCCAAGCTTCCAAAAATCTACGAGTTTCCTGAAATCTCAGCAAACATTTTTTCACCCAATCTTGATGATACTTCCATTTAATGATCAGTACACCAATCCCACTAGGCTCACCAAATTTCGTTCTTCTAGGTTAAACCGTTCCTTTGCAGTAACCGTTTACATGTTTAGGTTTCACTCGGTTTTCTCTTATATGGATACATGTAGTTGGAACTCTAAATCAAACGTGGTTTGTGCTAGCTCTTTGAAAATTGGCACCATAATGTAGTTCCAAATTCTATGGCTATGGTTTGTGTCCTATGGAAGTAGCCCCAAGCAGAGACTGACGAGAATCACTTTCATTGAAAGGGGTTGCCAAGCTTCCAAAAATCTACGAGTTTCCTGAAATCTCAGCAAACATTTTTTCACCCAATCTTGATGATACTTCCATCTTATGATCAGTACACCAATCCCACTAGGCTCACCAAATTTCGTTCTTCTAGGATAAACCGTTCCTTTGCAGTAACCGTTTACATGTTTAGGTTTCACTCTGTTTTCTCCTATATGGATATATGTAGTTGGAACTCTAAATCAAACACGGTTTGTGCTAGCTCTTTGAAACTTGGCACAATAATGTAGTTCCAAGTTCTATGTCTATGGTTTGTGTCCTATGGAAGTAGCCCCAAGCAGAGACTGACGAGAATCACTTTCATTGAAAGGGGTTGCCAAGCTACCAAAAAACTACGAGTTTCCTGAAATCTCAGCAACATTTTTTCACCCAATCTTGATGATACTTGCAGGTAAGGATCAGGACACCAGTCCCACTAGGCTGACCAAATTTCGTTTTTCTAGGTTAAACCGTTCCTTTGCAGTAACTATTTTCATGTTTAGGTTTCACTCAGTTTTCTCCTATATGGATATATGTAGTTGGAACTCTAAATCAAACACGGTTTGTGCTAGCTCTTTGAAACTCGGCACAATAATGTAGTTCCAAGTTCTATGGTTATGGTTTGTGTCCTATGGAAGTAGCCCCAAGCAGAGACTGACGAGAATCACTTTCATTGAAAGGGGTTGCCAAGCTTCCAAAAAACTACGAGTTTCCTGAAATCTCAGCAATCATTTTTTCACCCAATCTTGATGATACTTCCACTTAATGATCAGTACACCAATCCCATTTTGCTCACCAAATTTCGTTCTTCTAGGTTAAACCGTTCCTTTGCAGTAACCGTTTACATGTTTAGGTTTCACTCTGTTTTCTCATTTATGGATACATGTAGCTGGAACTCTAAATCAAACACGCTTTGTGCTATCTCTTTGAAACTTGGCACAATAATGTAGATCCAAGTTCTATGGCTATGGTTTGTGTCCTATGGAAGTAGCCCCAAGCAGAGACTGACGAGAATCACTTTCATTGAAAGGGGTTGCCAAGCTTCCAAAAAACTACGAGTTTCCTGAAATCTCAGCAATCATTTTTTCACCCAATCTTGATGATACTTCCACTTAATGATCAGTACACCAATCCCATTTTGCTCACCAAATTTTGTTCTTCTAGGTTAAACCGTTCCTTTGCAGTAACCGTTTTCATGTTTAGGTTTCACTCTGTTTTCTCCTATATGGATACATGTATTTGGAACTCTAAATCAAACACGGTTTGTGCTAGCTCTTTGAAACTTGGCACAGTAATGTAGTTCCATGTTCAATGGCTATGGTTTATGTCCTATGGAAGTTGCCAGAAGCAGAGACTGACGAGAATCACTTTCATTGAAAGGGGTTGCCAAGCTTCCAAAAAACTACGAGTTTCCTGAAATCTCAGCAAACATTTTTTCACCCAATCTTGATGATACTTCCATTTAATGATCAGTACACCAATCCCACTAGGCTCACCAAATTTCGTTCTTCAAGGTTAAACCGTTCCTTTGCAGTAACCGTTTACATGTTTAGGTTTCACTCTGTTTTCTCTTATATGGATACATGTAGTTGGAACTCTGAATCAAACGTGGTTTGTGCTAGCTCTTTGAAACTTGGCACCATAATGTAGTTCCAAGTTCTATGGCTATGGTTTGTGTCCTATGGAAGTAGCCCCAAGCAGAGACTGACGAGAATCACTTTCATTGAAAGGGGTTGACAAGCTTCCAAAAAACTACGAGTTTCCTGAAATCTCAGCAAACATTTTTTCACCCAATCTTGATGATACTTCCATTTATTGATCAGTACACCAATCCCACTAGGCTCACCAAATTTCGTTCTTCTAGGTTAAACCGTTCCTTTGCAGTAACCGTTTACATGTTTAGGTTTCACTCTGTTTTCTCCTATATGGATACATGTAGTTGGAACTCTAAATCAAACACGGTTTGTGCTAGCTCTTTGAAACTTGGCACAATAATGTAGTTCCAAGTTCTATCGCTATGGTTTGTGTCCTATGGAAGTAGCCCCAAGCAGAGACTGACCAGAATCACTTTCATTGAAAGGGTTGCCAAGCTTCCAAAAAAGTACGAGTTTCCTGAAATCTCAGCAAACATTTTTTCACCCAATCTTGATGATACTTGCAGGTAATGATCAGTACACCAGTCCCACTTGGCTCACCAAATTTCGTTCTTCTAGGTTAAAACGTTCCTTTGCAGTAACCGTTTTCATGTTTAGGTTTCACTCTGTTTTCTCCTATATGGATATGTCGCGACCCCTTGCCCGCAAGGAAGATGCAACTCGGGAATCTTCTCTCAGCAGTTTATTCAGGTCCTTGATACTTTTTCTTCTTTCAGCTGTTTATTCAGGCCTTTGTATTGACATGTCTTTTAGCTTCTACTGCTACTCCTACTGCAACTACTACTACTTCTACTACTACTGCCACTACTACTACTCCCGTGTGCCCCAGCCTTAATAAAGCAGATAAAGCCCCAATGCACAACTGCCACGTGGACTTTTCTCATAGGGTGCCAAGTCACAGCGTGCCAACTCATTCTGATAAGGAGTTGTTTGTCACAGACTACAGGGGAAACCAGCGCCATCTTGTAATGGCGGCCACAGTTCACAGAAACGGCTCACCACAGTTCCCCCTTTTTTGTTTTATTACGACAATACAGGCGAGAGTAGAGGTCCTATCCCACTGTGCAGAAGTGGCTGCATAGTATGGCCCAGCCTTAAGGAGGGCCCTTCCCCAAACCTGAGGCCATATCAGCCGACGCCTTTTTTCGTGGGGCGGGGCGTGGACGTCAAACCCGCATGCAATAGGACATGCTCCCCTTGAGGTCCACTCAAGTGGATCACTCAAGTGCAGTGCCTTGCCTCGCATCCTGTATCGTGACGATGGTAGACAAAGGGGGACAGCTGAGGCTGAACCATGGCTGTTTAGAAATACAACGACAAACAAGTTGGCAGCACCCTGAAAGAAAGGCACGGACAGCAGAAAGGAGGAGAAATTCGGTCGTGACATCTGCCATTGTTAGATAAAGGTCAAGACGTTCCCGTGGAATCTCAGGCGGATAAACAGGAGGCCTAGTGAGCTGGCCACTTCAACATGCAGAACAAGGAATTGGGGGCTGGGCCCCGGGGGCCAGGGAAGGCCTGCTATCAGCAAGTTCCCCTCTTTTGTTTATTGCATGTCAAAGGGAATCAAGTAGCCCCTGTCTTAGGTCGTCCACCGCCCCTGCACTGCTTACCCGTCTCTGGGGAGGCCCCATTCCCCTGTCTTAGGTTGCAGTGCAAGCTTTGAAGTTGCCCGTCACTGGGGACTACAAGATCAGCTCAGCGTGTTGTGGCCAACAGGACATTGTTATGGTAACCGCCTCCATAAACAGGACCCATGACCATCACCATCAAATGGCAGGTGTAGTTGAACCGTAAGATTAGTTAGTAAAGATCCTAGTGCAGAAAGGCAGGGAGGAGAGGTATGCACAGAGGAAAGATATAGTAGAAGTTCCAGCACTAGAAGAGTGACAAAAGAAGGACATGTCGATCCCAGTGCAATGTAACTTGGGGTGCAATGACCATGTCAAAGGTTTACTGTTTAAGATGCACAAGCCAGACTTGTGGCGAGTTGCCATTTTCTAAAGCAGCAAGAGCTTGCATGATCATAGCCTTATCGTGAGCACTGCGGGCCTTGAGGCGACAGAGAAACCACAAGCAGAGAATCACACCAAAGCAACACATAGTACCAAAAATGTCTACTCCCACCCACTCCTTAAAAAAGGAAAAGGCAGAAGATATCCAAAATATCCAAGTGGTGAATTGACTCAAGGTCACTGGATCGACATGGGTGCTATTCAAAACAGCAATCTGAGTTAGTTGAGACTGATCAAGTTTTCTGCTTCCATGGACCAGGTTCCGGATAGATACTCTCCAATGATGCATGAGGCATTTCTGGAATCATAAAATCTGACAGAGGTTATACATAAATGTGCTCCTTGATCAATACAACCCAAATGTACTAGGTCAGACAATTTCTCAACTTGAACTTGAAGTAACTCTATCCTTTGATTAGCAGCCAAAATCCCAGATAAAATGTGTTGATTAATTTTACTTTGAGATTTAGAAATTACTTGATTGTATTTTTACTGAAAAGCAAATTTATAGTAAACACATTTATCTCAAATATCTGTAACTGAAAAGGCAGAGTATCTGATAAATGTAAATATAAAACATAAATTATGGGTTTTCTGTTGAAGAAAAACAATTAGGCAAATATATATTAACTAATTAATTAGGCATGTACTAATTAATTTATAGATTAACAAATATAGGTTATCTAAATATCTAAAATATATATATATATATTAAGAATAAGAATATGACTTATAATTTTATTAACTTTATGTAACCACGTGGTCTTAAAATATTTGGATCCATTTTAATTTATTTTTAACTAGGAGTGCACTCTTCTATGTGACGTCACTTGATGTAACTGAAATAAGATCCTTGAGTATACATTTTTATTTTTATAGTTAGCAATGAAAATAAGGATTTTTTGGTCATCACAGGAACTTTGCCGGCTTGTTCCTGTGGCGAGCAAATGCATCCTCATAACCTTCAAAATTAAAAGTAAAATATAAAGAAAGCATATTTGATATTTCTCATCAATAGAACATTATGTAGTAACACAACTATAGAGAAAAAGTCAGGTTATTTAACTTAGAACTAGCTTAAACTTAGGACTGTAACATAGAAACCTGTGGAATTAAATTTTGTCTGAAAAAGATATCTTTCATTAGCATTTACAGGTAGGCATTTTGTTGTAAAAAAATACAGGCTCTGAGCAGCTCCGGTAGAAACCTGAAACACAGCAGTACAGGTTAGTGGCTGGAAAGCGGGACCAGAAGTCCTGTCTGAGTGACTGTGGAAGAACCAATCAGAAGCCCGCAAAAGTGTGGGAGGTGGGACCAGGAAGCAGCTATGCCGGCCAGGCACCCCATGGTTACCATGGTGATGCAAACAACATGGAGTCCGTTGCCCATTTTAGGGGCAAAAGTTCTCCAAGTTTTCTTAGCCGATTGTATTTTGTTTGATTTTGTCTGCATTTTCCCCCGCCTGGCCAAGATCTTACTGCGGTAGCAGCTTGTTCTGTCTCTGCGACCTGCGGTTGCAGTTGTACATCCTGTACTTCCTGGCATTCCCCTAGGGAGTCTACAGATAGAAAGGGGTTGGTCTGTGGGAGGTGACAAAGTCACCTACTCCCCGGGGCACCATTCTGTCCCTGGATTGCCCAGTAGACCTTGGGGCGGGCCCCTGTTCCTGTTTTGAGGGCAGCGGCCAGAACCTGTCCAGTAATATGAGCTCCATCAATATCCTTACAAGCTCGAATCATGTCATCAACACTCTTTGCTCTGGTAGATTTAATAGCATTTTGGCAATAGGAGTTTACATTTTTAAGAGCCAATTGCTTAATGACCGGCATGGCTTGTTCCAAGTTAGGGAATATTTTTTCTGTTACCTGTATCAATCAGGCAATGAAGTCAGAATAAGGCTCAGAGGGTCCTTGAGCAATTTTTGAAATTTTTGTTTTAGCATTTGAAATAGGTAGAGCCTTCCAAGCCTAAATGGCTGCTGTAGCTATCTGAGCATAGACCCCAGGATTATAATTAATTTGTTGATTTATGATAGCATATTGTCCCAAGCCTGTTAACATTTCAAGGTTATGCCGTGGGAAGCCGGCGTCCTGATTGACTCGGGCTAGCTCGCGACACCTCTCTTGATTTTCACTTTTCCACAACAAAAAATCCCCTCCGGACAACACAGCCATGCAAAGCTGTTGCCAGTCACTAGGTGTCAGCTGATTGGCAGAGAAAGACTCGAAGAGAGTCAATGTAAAGGGGGCATGGGATCCGTAATTAGTAACTGCCTCCTTTAGTTGTTTAATATCCTTAAAGGCTAAAGGAACATGTACTCTGGCCGGCTGTCCATCGGCATCCAAGTTTTCAATTACTGGGAAGTTTGGGCCTTCTTAGGCTGCCACTGAACACCCCCCAGCCTTCTGGGGTTGTCCTTGTCCCAATCGGGTTATAAGGAGGGAGCGTGACAGCGATCGGGGCTGTAGGTGCTTTAAATCTTGACTTTTTCAATCGACCCTCCAGTTCCTCTATCTCCCTTTCCAGTTCTTCCTCCTGCCAGCTGTTACCATGGAGCCCAGTTAGTAACTCCCTTATCTTAAAAATGTAGTCAGCACTGTGAAGCCCAGCTCAAGGCCAGAGGCCTTGTTACATATTTTTGTGAAAAACTAGTAAGGGAGTGTCCAGTGCCTGGAATGCTGATTTTTTCAGACAGTAGCCAAATAAAACAGGGCAACATGAAAATAGGAAGTTTATCTACATTAAACCTTTTTGTAGAGATTCTTTTGCTGAAAGTCCTAAAATAAGCCATGGTGAATATTCTGGAGAAGGTCAATTAAGACTTTTCTGTGGGCCTGATAGGGAGGGGGAAGATGAGAAGGAGGGGTTGAGAGCGGCTAGGGTGGATCTAATTCCTCAGAACTGTCCGAGCTACTTGTGTCCTTGGGAGTTTTTAACTCAGTCAAGTCTGGATAGAGCCTTCTCCTCTGTTTAACTTCAGACTCCCTTATCTGTTCACCACTCTTACTCCTAAGACTTTCTGTTACCTTGCTATGTGACCCCTCCGATTTTTCTTCATGCAATTGCTCAAGAACGGCCCTGACCCTCGCTCACAGCTTTCTGGCATTTACCATCCATTATACACCCCCTCACTAATTTCCAAAGCGGAATGGTACCGCCCCTTAAAGTTCCTTGTTTGTAAGCGAAATCCAGATCTTTCCCTAATTTGTCCCAACTGGAAATCGTGAGACTCCCTGAAAAAGCAAACCAAGGAGCTACAGAGTCAGTCTCTTCTAAAAACCCCTGTAATGTGCACTGCTTCACTTTAAGTCCCTTAGAACGAAGTAACCCGTCCAAGGCCAGCAAAATTGGACTTGAGGGAGTAGCACCAATACTGTTCCAAGCAGTATAAAGAAAGTGAAAATACAAAACTCCACTCTCTCTTTATCTACAGAGGAGCGTCTTATTTATTTATTTATTTTTTCCCCGCTCTCTCTTTATCTACAGAGGACACAACAACAAAAGAAACACAAAAAACAAAAGCGAAATGACACAACAAAAGAAACACAGAAAACAAAAGTGAAAGTACACAGTGCAGCTGCAATAAATATGAGGCTCTCTCTTTCTTTGTAGAGGAGCTGACCCCGCTTTGGACGCGGATCCCACTTACTGGGACTATCCCTGCTTTGATCGCAGATCCCACTTACCTGGGACTAACCGGTGCACCACCCCTGACTGACTGAAAGTTCTGGTTCCCGGGTCTCGGCGCCACTTGTCGCGACCCCTTGCCCGCAAGGAAGATGAAACTCGGGAATCTTCTCTCAGCAGTTTATTCAGGTCCTTGATACTTTTTCTTCTTTCAGCTGTTTATTCAGGCCAATGTATTGACATGTCTTTTAGCTTCTACTGCTACTCCTACTGCAACTACTACTACTTCTACTACTACTGCCACTACTACTACTCCCGTGTGCCCCAGCCTTAATAAAGCAGATAAAGCCCCAATGCACAACTGCCACGTGGACTTTTCTCATAGGGTGCCAAGTCACAGCGTGCCAACTCATTCTGATAAGGAGTTGTTTGTCACAGACTACAGGGGAAACCAGCGCCATCTTGTAATGGCGGCCACAGTTCACAGAAACGGCTCACCACATGGATACATGTATTTGGAACTCTAAATCAAACATGGTTTGTGCTAGCTCTTTGAAACTTGGCACAATAATGTAGTTCCAAGTTCTATGGCTATGGTTTGTGTCCTATGGAAGTTGCCCCAAGCAGAGACTGACGAGAATCACTTTCATTGAAAGGGGTTGCCAAGCTTCCAAAAAACTACGAGTTTCCTGAAATCTCAGCAAACATTTTTTGACCCAATCTTGATGATACTTCCATTTAATGATCAGTACACCAATCCCACTAGGCTCACCAAATTTAGTTCTTCTAGGTTAAACCGTTCCTTTGCAGTAACCGTTTACATGTTTAGGTTTCACTCGGTTTTCTCTTATATGGATACATGTAGTTGGAACTCTAAATCAAACACGGTTTGTGCTAGCTCTTTGAAACGTGGCACCATAATGTAGTTCCAAGTTCTATGGCTATGGTTTGTGTCCTATGGAAGTAGCCCCAAGCAGAGACGGACGAGAATCACTTTCATTGAAAGGGGTTGCCAAGCTTCCAAAAAACTACGAGTTTCCTGACATATCAGCAAACATTTTTTCACCCAATCTTGATGATACTTCCATTTAATGATCAGTACACCAATCCCACTAGGCTCACCAAATTTCGTTCTTCTAGGATAAACCGTTCCTTTGCAGTAACCGTTTTCATGTTTAGGTTTCACTCTGTTTTCTCCTATATGGATACATGTAGGTGGAACTCTAAATCAAACGTGGTTTGTGCTAGCTCTTTGAAACTTGGCACCATAATGTAGTTCCAAGTTCTATGGCTATCGTTTGTGTCCTGTAGATGTAGCACCAAGCAGAGACTGACGAGAATCACTTTCATTGAAAGGGGTTGCCAAGCTACCAAAAAACTACGAGTTTCCTGAAATCTCAGCAAACATTTTTCACCCAATCTTGATAATACTTCCATTTAATGATCAGTACACCAATGCCACTATGCTCACCAAATTTCGTTCTTCTAGGTTAAACCATTCCTTTGCAGTATCCGTTTTCATTTTTAGGTTTCACTCTGATTTCTCCTATATGGATACATGTAGTTGGAACTCTAAATCAAACACGGTTTGTGCTAGCTCTTTGAAACTTGGCACAATAATGTAGTTCCAAGTTCTATGATTATGGTTTGTGTCCTATGGAAGTATCCCCAAGCAGAGACTGACGAGAATCACTTTCATTGAAAGGGGTTGCCAAGCTACCAAAAAACTACGAGTTTCCTGAAATCTCAGCAATCATTTTTTCACCCAATCTTGATGATACTTGCAGGTAAGGATCAGGACACCAGTCCCACTTGGCTCACCAAATTTCGATCTTCTAGGTTAAACCGTTCCTTTGCAGTAACCGTTTTCATGTTTAGGTTTCACTCTGTTTTCTCCTATATGGATACATGTAGTTGGAACTGTAAATCAAACACGGTTTGTGCTAGCTCTTTGAAACTTGGCACAATAATGTAGTTCCAAGTTGTATCACTATGGTTTGTGTCCTATGGAAGTATCCCCAAGCACAGACTGACGAGAATCACTTTCATTGAAAGGGGTTGCCAAGCTTCCAAAAAACTACGAGTTTCCTGAAATCTCAGCAATCATTTTTTCACCCAATCTTGATGATACTTCCACTTAATGATCAGTACACCAATCCCATTTGGCTCACTAAATTTCGTTCTTCTAGGTTAAACCGTTCCTTTGCAGTAAGCGTTTTCATGTTTAGGTTTCACTCTGTTTTCTCCTATATGGATACATGTAGTTGGAACTGTAAATCAAACGAGGTTTGTGCTAGCTCTTTGAAACTAGGCACAATAATGCAGTTCCACGTTCTATGGCTATGGTTTGTGTCCTATGGAAGTAGCCCCAAGAAGAGACTAACGAGAATCACTTTCATTGAAAGGGGTTGCCAAGCTTCCAAAAAACTACGAGTTTCCTGAAATCTCAGCAATCATTTTTTCACCCAATCTTGATGATACTTCCACTTAATGATCAGTACACCAATCCCATTTTGCTCACCAAATTTCGTTCTTCTAGGTTAAACCATTCCTTTGCAGTAACCGTTTACATGTTTAGGTTTCACTCTGTTTTCTCTTATATGGATACATGTAGTTTGAACTCTAAATCAAACGTGGTTTGTGCTAGCTCTTTTAAAGTTTTCACAATAATGTAGTTCCAAGTTCTATGGCTATGGTTTGTGTCCTATGGAAGTTGCCCCAAGCAGAGACTGACGAGAATCACTTTCATTGAAAGGGGTTGCCAAGCTTCCAAAAAACTACGAGTTTCCTGAAATCTCAGCAAACATTTTTTCACCCAATCTTGATGATACTTGCAGGTGAGGATCAGGACACCAGTCCCACTTGGCTGACCAAATTTCGTTCTTCTAGGTTAAACCGTTCCTTTGAAGTAACTATTTTCATGTTTAGGTTTCACTCCGTTTTCTCCTATATGGATACATGTAGTTGGAACTGTAAATCAAACAGGGTTTGTGCTAGCTCTTTGAAACTTGGCACAATAATGTAGTTCCAAGTTCTATGGCTATGGTTTGTGTCCTATGGAAGTAGCCCCAAGCAGAGACTGACGAGAATCACTTTCATTGAAAGGGGTTGCCAAGCGTCCAAAAAACTACGAGTTTCCTGAAATCTCAGCAATCATTTTTTCACCCAATCTTGATGATACTTCCACTTAATGATCAGTACACCAATCCCATTTTGCTCACCAAATTTCGTTCTTCTAGGTTAAACAGTTCCTTTGCAGTAACCGTTTTCATGTTTAGGTTTCACTCTGTTTTCTCGTTTATGGATACATGTAGTTGGAACTCTATATCAAACACGGTTTGTGCTAGCTCTTTGAAACTTGGCACAATAATGTAGTTCCAAGTTCTATGGCTATGGTTTGTGTCCTATGGATGAAGCCCCAAGCAGAGACTGACGAGAATCACTTTCATTGAAAGGGGTTGCCAAGCTTCCAAAAATCTACGAGTTTCCTGAAATCTCAGCAAACATTTTTTCACCCAATCTTGATGATACTTCCATTTAATGATCAGTACACCAATCACACTAGGCTCACCAAATTTCGTTCTTCTAGGTTAAACCGTTCCTTTGCAGTAACCGTTTACATGTTTAGGTTTTACTCTGTTTTCTCCTATATGGATACATGTAGGTGGAACTCTAAATCAAACGTGGTTTGTGCTAGCTCTTTGAAACATGGCACCATAATGTAGTTCCAAGTTCTATGGCTATGGTTGGTGTCCTACGGAAGAAGCCCCAAGCAGAGACTGACGAGTATCACTTTCATTGAAAGGGGTTGCCAAGCTTCCAAAAATCTACGAGTTTCCTGAAATCTCAGCAAACATTTTTTCACCCAATCTTGATGATACTTCCATTTAATGATCAGTACACCAATCCCACTAGGCTCACCAAATTTCGTTCTTCTAGGTTAAACCATTCCTTTGCAGTAACCGTTTTCAAGTTTAGGTTTCACTCTGATTTCTCCTATATGGATACATGTAGTTGGAACTCTAAATCAAACACGGTTTGTGCTAGCTCTTTGAAACTTGGCACAATAATGTAGTTCCAAATTCTATGATTATGGTTTGTGTCCTATGGAAGTAGCCCCAAGCAGAGACTGACGAGAATCACTTTCATTGAAAGGGGTTGCCAAGCTACCAAAAAACTACGAGTTTCCTGAAATCTCAGCAAACATTTTTTCACCCAATCTTGATGATACTTGCAGGTAAGGATCAGGACACCAGTCCCACTTGGCTGACCAAATTTCGTTCTTCTAGGTTAAACCGTTCCTTTGCAGTAACTATTTTCATGTTTAGGTTTCACTCAGTTTTCTCCTATATGGATACATGTAGTTGGAACTGTAAATCAAACAGGGTTTGTGCTAGCTCTTTTAAACTTGGCACAATAA
The DNA here is from genome assembly GCF_045843805.1 of Urocitellus parryii. NCBI lineage: Eukaryota > Metazoa > Chordata > Mammalia > Rodentia > Sciuridae > Urocitellus > Urocitellus parryii. The sequence continues at coordinate 55,861 of NW_027554081.1, forward strand.
TGTAGTTCCAAGTTCTATCGCTATGGTTTGTGTCCTATGGAAGTAGCCCCAAGCAGAGACTGACGAGAATCACTTTCATTGAAAGGGGTTGCCAAGCTTCCAAAAAACTACGAGTTTCCTGAAATCTCAGCAATCATTTTTTCACCCAATCTTGATGATACTTCCACTTAATGATCAGTACACCAATCCCATTTTGCTCACCAAATTTCGTTCTTCTAGGTTAAACCGTTCCTTTGCAGTAACCGTTTTCATGTTTAGGTTTCACTCTGTTTTCTCCTATATGGATACATGTAGTTGGAACTCTAAATCAAACACGGTTTGTGCTAGCTCTTTTAAAGTTTTCACAATAATGTAGTTCCAAGTTCTATGGCTATGGTTTGTGTCCTATGAAGTAGCCCCAAGCAGAGACTGACGAGAATCACTTTCATTGAAAGGGGTTGCCAAGCTACCAAAAAACTATGAGTTTCCTGAAATCTCAGCAATCATTTTTTCACCCAATCTTGATGATACTTCCACTTAATGATCAGTACACCAATCCCATTTGGCTCACCAAATTTCGTTCTTGTAGGTTAAACCGTTCCTTTGCAGTAACCGTTTACATGTTTAGGTTTCACTCTGTTTTCTCTTATATGGATACATGTAGTTTGAACTCTAAATCAAACGTGGTTTGTGCTAGCTCTTTGAAACATGGCACCATAATGTAGTTCCAAGTTCTATGGCTATGGTTTGTGTCCTATGGAGGTAGCCCCAAGCAGAGACTGACGAGAATCACTTTCATTGAAAGGGGTTCCCAAGCTTCCAAAAATCTACGAGTTTCCTGAAATCTCAGCAAACATTTTTTCACCCAATCTTGATGATACTTCCATTTAATGATCAGTACACCAATCCCACTAGGCTCACCAAATTTCGTTCTTCTAGGTTAAACCGTTCCTTTGCAGTAACCGTTTACATGTTTAGGTTTTACTCTGTTTTCTCCTATATGGATACATGTAGGTGGAACTCTAAATCAAACGTGGTTTGTGCTAGGTCTTTGAAACATGGCACCATTATGTAGTTCCAAGTTCTATGGCTATGGTTGGTGTCCTACGGAAGTAGCCCCAAGCAGAGACTGACGAGAATCACTTTCATTGAAAGGGGTTGCCAAGCTTCCAAAAATCTACGAGTTTCCTGAAATCTCAGCAAACATTTTTTCACCCAATCTTGATGATACTTCCATTTATGATCAGTACACCAATCCCACTAGGCTCACCAAATTTTGATCTTCTAGGTTAAACCATTCCTTTGCAGTATTCGTTTTCATGTTTAGGTTTCACTCTGATTTCTCCTATATGGATACATGTAGTTGGAACTCTAAATCAAACACGGTTTGTGCTACCTCTTTGAATCTTGGCACAATAATGTAGTTCCAAGTTCTATGATTATGGTTTGTGTCCTATGGAAGTAGCCCCAAGCAGAGACTGACGAGAATCACTTTCATTGAAAGGGGTTGCCAAGCTACCAAAAAACTACGAGTTTCCTGAAATCTCAGCAAACATTTTTTCACCAAATCTTGATGATACTTGCAGGTAAGGATCAGGACACCAGTCCCACTTGGCTGACCAAATTTCGTTCTTCTAGGTTAAACCGTTCCTTTGCAGTAACTATTTTCATGTTTAGGTTTCACTCAGTTTTCTCCTATATGGATACATGTAGTTGGAACTGTAAATCAAACAGGGTTTGTGCTAGCTCTTTTAAACTTGGCACAATAATGTAGTTCCAAGTTCTATCGCTATGGTTTGTGTCCTATGGAAGTAGCCCCAAGCAGAGACTGACGAGAATCACTTTCATTGAAAGGGGTTGCCAAGCTTCCAAAAAACTACGAGTTTCCTGAAATCTCAGCAATCATTTTTTCACCCAATCTTGATGATACTTCCACTTAATGATCAGTACACCAATCCCATTTTGCTCACCAAATTTCGTTCTTCTAGGTTAAACCGTTCCTTTGCAGTAACCGTTTTCATGTTTAGGTTTCACTCTGTTTTCTCCTATATGGATACATGTAGTTGGAACTCTAAATCAAACACGGTTTGTGCTAGCTCTTTTAAAGTTTTCACAATAATGTAGTTCCAAGTTCTATGGCTATGGTTTGTGTCCTATGAAGTAGCCCCAAGCAGAGACTGACGAGAATCACTTTCATTGAAAGGGGTTGCCAAGCTTCCAAAAATCTACGAGTTTCCTGAAATCTCAGCAAACATTTTTTCACCCAATCTTGATGATACTTCCATTTAATGATCAGTACACCAATCCCACTAGGCTCACCAAATTTTGTTCTTCTAGGTTAAACCATTCCTTTGCAGTATTCGTTTTCATGTTTAGGTTTCACTCTGTTTTCTCGTTTATGGATACATGTATTTGGAACTCTAAATCAAACACGGTTTGTGCTACCTCTTTGAATCTTGGCACAATAATGTAGTTCCAAGTTCTATGATTATGGTTTGTGTCCTATGGAAGTAGCCCCAAGCAGAGACTGACGAGAATCACTTTCATTGAAAGGGGTTGCCAAGCTACCAAAAAACTACGAGTTTCCTGAAATCTCAGCAAACATTTTTTCACCCAATCTTGATGATACTTGCAGGTAAGGATCAGGACACCAGTCCCACTTGGCTGACCAAATTTCGTTCTTCTAGGTTAAACCGTTCCTTTGCAGTAACTATTTTCATGTTTAGGTTTCACTCAGTTTTCTCCTATATGGATACATGTAGTTGGAACTGTAAATCAAACAGGGTTTGTGCTAGCTCTTTTAAACTTGGCACAATAATGTAGTTCCAAGTTCTATCGCTATGGTTTGTGTCCTATGGAAGTAGCCCCAAGCAGAGACTGACGAGAATCACTTTCATTGAAAGGGGTTGCCAAGCTTCCAAAAAACTACGAGTTTCCTGAAATCTCAGCAATCATTTTTTCACCCAATCTTGATGATACTTCCACTTAATGATCAGTACACCAATCCCATTTTGCTCACCAAATTTCGTTCTTCTAGGTTAAACCGTTCCTTTGCAGTAACCGTTTTCATGTTTAGGTTTCACTCTGTTTTCTCCTATATGGATACATGTAGTTGGAACTCTAAATCAAACACGGTTTGTGCTAGCTCTTTTAAAGTTTTCACAATAATGTAGTTCCAAGTTCTATGGCTATGGTTTGTGTCCTATGGAAGTAGCCCCAAGCAGAGACTGACCAGAATCACTTTCATTGAAAGGGGTTGCCAAGCTACCAAAAAACTATGAGTTTCCTGAAATCTCAGCAATCATTTTTTCACCCAATCTTGATGATACTTCCACTTAATGATCAGTACACCAATCCCATTTGGCTCACCAAATTTCGTTCTTGTAGGTTAAACCGTTCCTTTGCAGTAACCGTTTACATGTTTAGGTTTCACTCTGTTTTCTCTTATATGGATACATGTAGTTTGAACTCTAAATCAAACGTGGTTTGTGCTAGCTCTTTGAAACATGGCACCATAATGTAGTTCCAAGTTCTATGGCTATGGTTTCTGTCCTATGGAGGTAGCCCCAAGCAGAGACTGACGAGAATCACTTTCATTGAAAGGGGTTGCCAAGCTTCCAAAAATCTACGAGTTTCCTGAAATCTCAGCAAACATTTTTTCACCCAATCTTGATGATACTTCCATTTAATGATCAGTACACCAATCCCACTAGGCTCACCAAATTTCGTTCTTCTAGGTTAAACCGTTCCTTTGCAGTAACCGTTTACATGTTTAGGTTTTACTCTGTTTTCTCCTATATGGATACATGTAGGTGGAACTCTAAATCAAACGTGGTTTGTGCTAGGTCTTTGAAACATGGCACCATTATGTAGTTCCAAGTTCTATGGCTATGGTTGGTGTCCTACGGAAGTAGCCCCAAGCAGAGACTGACGAGAATCACTTTCATTGAAACGGGTTGCCAAGCTTCCAAAAATCTACGAGTTTCCTGAAATCTCAGCAAACATTTTTTCACCCAATCTTGATGATACTTCCATTTATGATCAGTACACCAATCCCACTAGGCTCACCAAATTTTGATCTTCTAGGTTAAACCATTCCTTTGCAGTATTCGTTTTCATGTTTAGGTTTCACTCTGATTTCTCCTATATGGATACATGTAGTTGGAACTCTAAATCAAACACGGTTTGTGCTACCTCTTTGAATCTTGGCACAATAATGTAGTTCCAAGTTCTATGATTATGGTTTGTGTCCTATGGAAGTAGCCCCAAGCAGAGACTGACGAGAATCACTTTCATTGAAAGGGGTTGCCAAGCTACCAAAAAACTACGAGTTTCCTGAAATCTCAGCAAACATTTTTTCACCCAATCTTGATGATACTTGCAGGTAAGGATCAGGACACCAGTCCCACTTGGCTGACCAAATTTCGTTCTTCTAGGTTAAACCGTTCCTTTGCAGTAACTATTTTCATGTTTAGGTTTCACTCAGTTTTCTCCTATATGGATACATGTAGTTGGAACTGTAAATCAAACAGGGTTTGTGCTAGCTCTTTTAAACTTGGCACAATAATGTAGTTCCAAGTTCTATCGCTATGGTTTGTGTCCTATGGAAGTAGCCCCAAGCAGAGACTGACGAGAATCACTTTCATTGAAAGGGGTTGCCAAGCTTCCAAAAAACTACGAGTTTCCTGAAATCTCAGCAATCATTTTTTCACCCAATCTTGATGATACTTCCACTTAATGATCAGTACACCAATCCCATTTTGCTCACCAAATTTCGTTCTTCTAGGTTAAACCGTTCCTTTGCAGTAACCGTTTTCATGTTTAGGTTTCACTCTGTTTTCTCCTATATGGATACATGTAGTTGGAACTCTAAATCAAACACGGTTTGTGCTAGCTCTTTTAAAGTTTTCACAATAATGTAGTTCCAAGTTCTATGGCTATGGTTTGTGTCCTATGAAGTAGCCCCAAGCAGAGACTGACGAGAATCACTTTCATTGAAAGGGGTTGCCAAGCTACCAAAAAACTTCGAGTTTCCTGAAATCTCAGCAAACATTTTTTCACCCTATCTTGATGATACTTGCAGGTAAGGATCAGGACACCAGTCCCACTTGGCTGACCAAATTTCGTTCTTCTAGGTTAAACCGTTCCTTTGCAGTAACCGTTTACATGTTTAGGTTTCACTCTGTTTTCTCTTATATGGATACATGTTGTTGGAACTCTAAATCAAACGTGGTTTGTGCTAGCTCTTTGAAACATGGCACCATAATGTAGTTCCAAGTTCTATGGCTATGGTTTGTGTCCTATGGAGGTAGCCCCAAGCAGAGACTGACGAGAATCACTTTCATTGAAAGGGGTTGCCAAGCTTCCAAAAATCTACGAGTTTCCTGAAATCTCAGCAAACATTTTTTCACCCAATCTTGATGATACTTCCATTTAATGATCAGTACACCAATCCCACTAGGCTCATGAAATTTCGGTCTTCTAGGTTAAACCGTTCCTTTGCAGTAACCTTTACATGTTTAGGTTTTAATCTGTTTTCTCCTATATGGATACATGTAGGTGGAACTCTAAATCAAACGTGGTTTGTGCTAGCTCTTTGAAACATGGCACCATAATGTAGTTCCAAGTTCTATGGCTATGGTTGGTGTCCTATGGAAGTAGCCCCAAGCAGAGACTGACGAGAATCACTTTCATTGAAAGGGGTTGCCAAACTTCCAAAAATCTACGAGTTTCCTGAAATCTCAGCAAACTTTTTTTCACCCAATCTTGATGATACTTCCATTTAATGATCAGTACACCAATCCCACTAGGCTCACCAAATTTCGTTCTTCTAGGTTAAACCATTCCTTTGCAGTATCCGTTTTCATGTTTAGGTTTCACTCTGATTTCTCCTATATGGATACATGTAGTTGGAACTCTAAATCAAACACGGTTTGTGCTAGCTCTTTGAAACTTGGCACAATAATGTAGTTCCAAGTTCTATGATTATGGTTTGTGTCCTATGGAAGTAGCCCCAAACAGAGACTGACGAGAATCACTTTCATTGAAAGGGGTTGCCAAGCTACCAAAAAACTACGAGTTTCCTGAAATCTCAGCAAACATTTTTTCACCCAATCTTGATGATACTTGCAGGTAAGGATCAGGACACAAGTTCCACTTGGCTGACCAAATTTCGTTCTTCTAGGTTAAACCGTTCCATTGCAGTAACAATTTTCATGTTTAGTTTTCACTCAGTTTTCTCCTATATGGATACATGTAGTTGGAACTGTAAATCAAACACGGTTTGTGCTAGCTCTTTGAAACTTGGACAAAAATTTAGTTCCAAGTTCTATGGCTATGGTTTGTGTCCTATGGAAGTAGCCCCAAGCAGAGACTGACGAGAATCACTTTCATTGAAAGGGGTTGCCAAGCTTCCAAAAAACTACGAGTTTCCTGAAATCTCAGCAATCATTTTTTCACCCAATCTTGATGATACTTCCACTTAATGATCAGTACACCAATCCCACTAGGCTCACCAAATTTCGTTCTTCTAGGTTAAACCATTCCTTTGCAGTAACCGTTTTCATGTTTAGGTTTCACTCTGTTTTCTCGTTTATGGATACATGTAGTTGGAACTCTAAATCAAACACGCTTTGTGCTAGCTCTTTGAAACGTGGCACAATAATGTAGTTCCAAGTTCTATGGCTATGGTTTGTGTCCTATGGAAGTAGCCCCAAGCAGAGACTGACGAGAATCACTTTCATTGAAAGGGGTTGCCAAGCTACCAAAAAACTATGAGTTTCCTGAAATCTCAGCAATCATTTTTTCACCCAATCTTGATGATACTTCCACTTAATGATCAGTACACCAATCCCATTTGGCTCACCAAATTTCGTTCTTGTAGGTTAAACCGTTCCTTTGCAGTAACCGTTTACATGTTTAGGTTTCACTCTGTTTTCTCTTATATGGATACATGTAGTTTGAACTCTAAATCAAACGTGGTTTGTGCTAGCTCTTTGAAACATGGCACCATAATGTAGTTCCAAGTTCTATGGCTATGGTTTGTGTCCTATGGAGGTAGCCCCAAGCAGAGACTGACGAGAATCACTTTCATTGAAAGGGGTTGCCAAACTACCAAAAATCTACGAGTTTCCTGAAATCTCAGCAAACACTTTTTCACCCAATCTTGATGATACTTCCATTTAATGATCAGTACACCAATCCCACTAGGCTCACCAAATTTCGTTCTTCTAGGTTAAACCGTTCCTTTGCAGTAACCGTTTACATGTTTAGGTTTTACTCTGTTTTCTCCTATATGGATTCATGTAGGTGGAACTCTAAATCAAACGTGGTTTGTGCTAGGTCTTTGAAACATGGCACCATTATGTAGTTCCAAGTTCTATGGCTATGGTTGGTGTCCTACGGAAGTAGCCCCAAGCAGAGACTGACGAGAATCACTTTCATTGAAAGGGGTTGCCAAGCTTCCAAAAATCTACGATTTTCCTGAAATCTCAGCAAACATTTTTTCACCCAATCTTGATGATACTTCCATTTAATGATCAGTACACCAATCCCACTAGGCTCACCAAATTTTGTTCTTCTAGGTTAAACCATTCCTTTGCAGTATTCGTTTTCATGTTTAGGTTTCACTCTGATTTCTCCTATATGGATACATGTAGTTGGAACTCTAAATCAAACACGGTTTGTGCTACCTCTTTGAATCTTGGCACAATAATGTAGTTCCAAGTTCTATGATTATGGTTTGTGTCCTATGGAAGTAGCCCCAAGCAGAGACTGACGAGAATCACTTTCATTGAAAGGGGTTGCCAAGCTACCAAAAAACTACGAGTTTCCTGAAATCTCAGCAAACATTTTTTCCCCCAATCTTGATGATACTTGCAGGTAAGGATCAGGACACCAGTCCCACTTGGCTGACCAAATTTCGTTCTTCTAGGTTAAACCGTTCCTTTGCAGTAACTATTTTCATGTTTAGGTTTCACTCAGTTTTCTCCTATATGGATACATGTAGTTGGAACTGTAAATCAAACAGGGTTTGTGCTAGCTCTTTGAAACTTGGCACAATAATGTAGTTCCAAGTTCTATCGCTATGGTTTGTGTCCTATGGAAGTAGCCCCAAGCAGAGACTGACGAGAATCACTTTCATTGAAAGGGGTTGCCAAGCTTCCAAAAAACTACGAATTTCCTGAAATCTCAGCAATCATTTTTTCACCCAATCTTGATGATACTTCCACTTAATGATCAGTACACCAATCCCATTTTGCTCACCAAATTTCTTTCTTCTAGGTTAAACCGTTCCTTTGCAGTAACCGTTTTCAAGTTTAGGTTTCACTCTGTTTTGTCCTATATGGATACATGTAGTTGGAACTCTAAATCAAACACGGTTTGTGCTAGCTCTTTTAAACTTTTCACAATAATGTAGTTCCAAGTTCTATGGCTATGGTTTGTGTCCTATGGAAGTAGCCCCAAGCAGAGACTGACGAGAATCACTTTCATTGAAAGGGGTTGCCAAGCTACCAAAAAACTTCGAGTTTCCTGAAATCTCAGCAAACATTTTTTCACCCAATCTTGAAGATACTTGCAGGTTAGGATCAGGACACCAGTCCCATTGGCTGACCAAATTTCGTTCTTCTAGGTTAAACCGTTCCTTTGCAGTAACCGTTTACATGTTTAGGTTTCACTCTGTTTTCTCTTATATGGATACATGTAGTTGGAACTCTAAATCAAACGTGCTTTGTGCTAGCTCTTTGAAACATGGCACCATAATGTAGTTCCAAGTTCTATGGCTATGGTTGGTGTCCTATGGAAGTAGCCCCAAGCAGAGACTGACGAGAATCACTTTCATTGAAAGGGGTTGCCAAGCTGCCAAAAATCTACGAGTTTCCTGAAATCTCAGCAAACATTTTTTCACCCAATCTTGATGATACTTCCATTTAATGATCAGTACACAAATCCCACTAGGCTCACCAAATTTCGTTCTTCTAGGTTAAACCATTCCTTTGCAGTATCCGTTTTCATGTTTAGGTTTCACTCTGATTTCTCCTATATATCGATCCATGTAGTTGGAACTCTAAATCAAACACGGTTTGTGCTAGCTCTTTGAAACTTGGCACAATAATGTAGTTCAAGTTCTATGATTATGGTTTGTGTCCTATGGAAGTAGCCCCAAGCAGAGACTGACGAGAATCACTTTCATTGAAAGGGGTTGCCAAGCTACCAAAAAACTACGAGTTTCCTGAAATCTCAGCAAACATTTTTTCACCCAATCTTGATTATACTTGCAGGTAAGGATCCGGACACCAGTCCCACTTGGCTGACCAAATTTCGTTCTTCTAGTTTAAACCATTCCTTTGCAGTAACTATTTTCATGTTTAGGTTTCACTCAGTTTTCTCCTATATGGATACATGTAGTTGGAACTGTAAATCAAACAGGGTTTGTGCTAGCTCTTTGAAACTTGGACAAAAATGTAGTTCCAAGTTCTATGGCTATGGTTTGTGTCCTATGGAAGTAGCCCCAAGTAGAGACTGACGAGAATCACTTTCATTGAAAGGGGTTGCCAAGCTTCCAAAAAACTACGAGTTTCCTGAAATCTCAGCAATCATTTTTTCACCCAATCTTGATGATACTTCCACTTAATGATCAGTACACCAATCCCATTTGGATCATTAAATTTCGTTCTTCTAGGTTAAACCTTTCCTTTGCAGTAACCGTTTTCATGTTTAGGTTTCACTCTGTTTTCTCCTATATGGATACATGTAGTTGGAACTCTAAATCAAACACGGTTTGTGATAGCTCTTTGAAACTTGGCACAATAATGTAGTTCCAAGTTCTATCGCTATGGTTTGTGTCATATGGAAGTAGCCCCAAGCAGAGACTGACCAGAATCACTTTCATTGAAAGGTGTTGCCAAGCTTCCAAAAAAGTACGAGTTTCCTGAAATCTCAGCAAACATTTTTTCACCCAATCTTGATGATACTTGCAGGTAATGATCAGTACACCAGTCCAACTTGGCTCACCAAATTTCGTTCTTCTAGGTTAAAACGGTCCTTTGCAGTAACCGTTTTCATGTTTAGGTTTCACTCTCTTTTCTCCTATATGGATACATATATTTGGAACTCTAAATCAAACACGGTTTGTGCTATGTTGAGAGCCACAGCCAAAGGGGCCCCAGCAAACTTCCAGCTGCCAGCAAACTTCCAGCTGCCGGCTGATGATTGGCTCACAGTGGCCCCAGCAACATCTAGCTGATTGGCTCCTCTGCAGTCATGTTCATTCGGCTGTTTCCCTGCCCTTCAGACTACGGAACTGCTCATTGGGGGACTTCTTTGGCTCCGCCCACGCGACCTAGCCAATCGGCCTCAAGAGCAGGAGGATTGTGGGAGGTGGTGGTTGGTGTAGGGAGAGGCTTGTGGAAGCCGGTGGTGGCAGTTGGGCTCTGAGGGTTTTTCCTGAGGAGCTGTTTTGTTTGGCGTTTGTAGTTTTAACAATAAAGTTTGTTTCTTTTGACAAGTGGCTCCTGAATTGTGCCCAGTCAGACTGCGGCATTTGGTGGCTCGCATGGGGAGCGACTGAGGGTAAGTAAACTGCTCGCCCCTGAGGGCAGGGCGAGAGGATGGGTAGCCATTCTAAGTTTACTCTTTTGTTTTGCTTCATTTTTGTTTTAAGTTGCCTGTCCCTGGAGATGAGTGAGACGGAAGAAAAACCGCTCACATTTGAGGAAAAACTATTTGCGTTTGAGGAACAGATAGGAAGAAAGGTCGGATGGACATTTCAGTCCCTGGAGATGAGTGAGACGGAAGAAAAACCGCTCACAACTGAGGAAAAACTATTTGCGTCTGAGGAACAGATAGGGAGAAAGGACGGATGCACATGTCAGGAGGATAGAAAGGCTATAATGAAATTTTGTTGTTCCATTTTTATTGGATTCTGTCTCGGTTTGGTTTGGTGTTATCTTGCTGGGTTGTATTATAGTAGAAATACGGGATCAGCAATTAGTAAAAAACAAACCGAAAGAGTGTTAAGTAAATTGTTAGACGAAGGAGGCATCTCAGTAAAATCAAGAATACTCAGGGCATACGTTGATACAATACAAAAATATAGCCCATGGCTTTTTAAGGAGGAGTTGTTAGATATATCACAATGGAACCATCATGGTGAAGATTTAAAAAGAATAGAAAAGAACAACCCAGGGACTCTGCCAGTTGGCACATTGACATTGTGGGCGAACGTATCTGGTTTGCTTAGTCCAAAGCCTTCAGATCAGACAAAGGTAGAGGAAGTAGAAGACATATTGATTCAAGTAAAAGAGGTCTCTCAAGTTAGTCAGAATGAGGAAAAGATTCAAGTACAAGAGAAGGTCTTTCAAGCTAGTGAGACAGAGGAAGGAAGTTTAGAGCAGAAAAAGCCATCAGGGGAAAAGTTACAACAGGAGACTGCTAATAACACCTTTCTATCAGAGAGCGAAAGTCTCCAACCAACAGCACCACCTCTACAGGAGACTGCTACTAACAGCATTCTATCACCAGAGGGCATAAGGGTCCAATCAACAGCACCACCTCCATATGCTAAGAGACTCCCAACCCCCGCAGTTGATAGTTGGGATCCTGAGACAGGATCTCAAGTATGCCCTGTATTTGAGGTAGGAGGGCAGCGAATTCACCAGGGTTTATTTTACAAAACAGTGAAGGAGCTAAAAGAGGCTGTAACAACCTATGGTCCTCAAGCACCCTTCACTGTAAGCTTGATCGAATCCATTATCAACTTAAACATGACGCCAGCAGATTGGGCTAATATGTGTAAAGCTGTGCTAACTGGAGGACAATACCTGTTATGGAAGGTTGCTAATGAGGAATTTTGCAAGGAGACAGCTATGGGAAATGCAGCAGCTGGTTATCCTCAGAGAAATCTAGATATGTTGTTAGGAAAGGGACCTTATGAGGATCGGCAGCAACAACTTGCATATGATCCTGGTGTATACGCACAAATTGCTATAGATGCACTTAAGGCATGGAAGACTTTACAAGGACATGGAGGTTTACAAGGTCAATTATCTAAGATAATACAAGGAGCTAGTGAACCTTATGCTGAATTTGTAGATAGGCTTATTCAAACAGCTACCAGAGTTTTTGGGAATACAGAACAAGCAATGCCATTAATAAAACAACTGGCTTATGACCAAGCGAATCGTTGGTGCAGAGATATCATTAGACCATGGAAACAGGAAGATTTAAACAAATATATTAAATTGTGTAGAGACATTAATGAACAAGAGCAAGTCATGGCAGCTGCAGTAAAACAGGCTTTAGATGCCAGAGACATTAATGAACAAGGGCAAATTGTTGCAGCTGCAGTAAAACAGGCTTTAGATGCCAGAGACATTAATGAACAAGGGCAAATTGTGGCAGCTGCAGTAAAACAGGCTTTAGATGCCGGGCTAAGAACATGCTACAATTGTCAACAAGCAGGACATTTTAAAAGGAATTGCCCCATAGGAGGAGGGTTTAACAATACTAGGTATCAAAGGAATAGAATACCGGGTATTTGTCCACGATGCCGTAGAGGGAGACATTGGGCTAATGAATGCCGTTCTCAAACCACCATAGAGGGTACTCCATTATCAAAAAACGAACAAGGACAAGGTTTTTATCCACAATATCGTGGACAAAGGCATCGGGCTCCGTTGCCAAAAAACGGACAGGGGGCCCCAATGCTCCGGGGCCCCAAACCACAAATATACGGAGCTCTGGAGGAACCCAGCAACCCCAGCAACCCCATCAGGGTAGTGCCCAGGGCATCAGATCCCTCATCAGACAAACCAGAGGGAGCGCAGGGTTGGACATCTGCGCCTCTGCCAGAGCAGTACTAACTCCAGAGATGGGAGTTCAAATCATTCCCACAGGGGTGAAAGGACCTCTTCCCAAAGGAACAGTAGGCTTATTATTGGGACGCAGCTCTTCTACTCTAAAAGGACTTTTGATAAGTCCTGGGGTAATTGATCCCGATTATGAAGGTGAAATAAAAATTATAGCCAGTTCTCCAAAGGGTATATCAGTAATTTCACCAGGAGATAGAATAGCACAATTACTAATAATACCAAGCCTACATGATAAATTTTCCAATCATACTGTAGAAAGAGGTTCCAAGGGATTAGGCTCCACAGGTGTAGATTGGGCTATGCTTTCTTTAAATTTAGATTCTCGCCCCATGCTAAAACTAAATATTCAAGGACATGAATTTAATGGGCTACTGGATACAGGTGCAGACCTTAGCATTATCTCTCGTCAAGAATGGCCAAAACATTGGCCATTACAACAAGCCACTCAAACGCTTCGAGGCCTAGGAGTGGCGAATAATCCCGATAAAAGTGCAATGGTATTAGATTGGAAGGATCCTGAAGGATGTGAAGGAACTATACAGCCATATGTATTGGATCATCTTCCTGTAAATTTATGGGGACGAGATGTCTTAGATCAATTAGGTTTGACATTAACAAATAATATCAATCAAAATGCACCCACTATTATGGCTAGACAAGGTTTTAGGAAAGGAAAAAGATTAGAAAAACAAGAACAAGGTATAGCAGCACCAATACAAATAAATCAAGGAACAGACAGACATGGGTTGGATTTTCACAAAGGGCCACTGAGACAATAAAAATTACCTGGAAATCAGAAAGACCAGTATGGGTCCCTCAGTGGCCCTTGACTAAAGAAAAGATACAAGTAGCCCATGATCTGGTCAAACAACAATTAGTGGAAGGACATATACAACCTTCTGAATCTCCCCATAATACTCCCATTTTTGTCATCAAAAAGAAATCTGGTAAATGGAGATTATTGCAAGATTTAAGAGCCATTAATAATGAAATGGTCATTATGGGACCTGCTCAATCGGGGATTCCTCAGTTGTCTGCTTTGCCAAAAACTTGGTATGTTTTAGTTATAGATATTAAAGATTGTTTTTTTTCAATTCCAATTCATCCTGAGGATAGTCCACGTTTTGCATTTACTATCCCTGCACTGAATCATGAAGGTCCTGATCAGAGATATGAATGGAAAGTACTCCCTCAAGGGATGGCTAACAGCCCAACTATGTGTCAAATTTATGTTAAAAAAAAAAATCCAGCCACTTAGAAATCAAAATCCTGAGCTACAAATATTTCACTATATGGATGACATATTATTAGCACACAGAGCTAAAAACACATTGCTAGAATGTTATGCCACACTTACAAACTTATTAAAAAATTATAATCTAGAGATAGCAATAGATAAAGTACAATTAAATTTTCCAATTAATTATTTGGGAGTTCTATTATCCTCAACCATGGTCCGTCCACCAAAAATTCAAATACGAGTAGATCAACTCAAATCACTTAATGACTTTCAAAAGTTATTAGGAGACATAAATTGGATAAGGCCTTATCTAGGTATTCCAACAGGAGAATTGGGACCTTTATTTGATATCCTAAAAGGTCCATCAGATCCAAATTCACCCCGAATGTTAACGCCTGAAGCAAGAAAGGCATTAAAAATCATTGAAACATATATGGAAAATATGCATTTGGATAGAATTGATATAAGTTTGCCTTTATTATTTATTGTACTATCAACAAAAAAATATTCCTACAGGAGTATTTTGGCAAGAAGGTCCATTATTATGGATACATTTATCTTATTCTCCTAACAATATTCTTACTAGGTATCCTGAGGCTGTAGGACAATTAATACTCAAAGGAATAAAAACAGCAAAGGCAGTGTTTGGAATTTCTCCTAATAAAATTATTACTCCATATACTATGAATCAAATTGATGAATTAGCTAATGAGTTAAATACTTGGGCAATAATCATGTGCAAATCTAATGTTTCATTTGATAACTACTTACCATCTAATCCTTTATTGTCTTTTTGGTCATTGCATCCTGTAATTTTTCCAAAAATGACAAGAAAAACACCTATCATGAATGCTCCAAATATATTCACTGATGGATCAAATAATGGTACAGCAGCAATAGTTACCCCTGATCAAACTTTTACATTTTTAGTACCCAAACAATCAGCTCAAAAGGTAGAGCTTAATGCAGTATTACAAACTTTTGTGATGTTTAAAGATTCTGTATTTAATTTATTTTCTGATAGTCAGTATATAGTTAATGCTATAGTATCCCTTGAAGATGCTGGTAGGATTTCCCCTTCTTCTACTGTTTTCTCTTTGTTTTCCACTATACAAAGTTTAATCTGGGACAGAAAAGATCCATTCTTTATAGGACATATCAGGGCACATACAGGATTGCCTGGAGCCCTTAGTTTGGGCAATGATTTAGCAGATAAAACTACACATGACATTCATATTTTCTCTATACTAGAAGAAGCTATAAATTTTCATAAAAGGTTCCATGTCAATGCTAATACTTTACAAAAGCGTTTTAAAATAACTAAGGAACAAGCTAGACAAATAATAAAACAATGTCAAAATTGTGTGACCTTTTTACCACAAGTTAATCTTGGAGTCAATCCTAGAGGATTGATACCTAACCATATTTGGCAGATGGACGTCACACACTTGCCAGAATTTGGAAAATTAAAATATTTGCATGTTACAGTTGATACTTCTTCTGGATTTTTGATGGGCTCCCTTCATGCTGGAGAAAAAACTAAAGATGTTATAGCTCATTGCTTACAAAATTTTGCCACTGTGGGCATTCCAAAACAGTTAAAAACAGATAATGCCCCTGGTTATACGTCTACTTCTTTTAAACAATTTTGTTCATCATTTGGCATTACTCATATAACAGGAATCCCATACAATCCACAGGGACAAGGCATAGTTGAAAGAGCTCATCAAACTATTAAAATATACTTATTAAAGCAAAAAGACGGAATTGGGAAGGGGTATATATTCCCCAAAGATAAACTTAAAATAACCCTTTTTACTCTAAACTTTTTAAATTTGGATTCATCAGGACTTAGTGCTGCAGAAAGGCATATGTGTCCAAAAAATGTACATAAGCCCAAGGTACTTTGGAAAGATATTCTAACAGGACAGTGGAAAGGTCCTGACCCAGTAATTGTCTGGAGTCGGGGGTCTGTTTGTGTGTTTCCACAGGAAGAACAGCAGCCGATTTGGATTCCGGAGAGATTAACTAAAGTCCTGACCCAGTGATTGTCTGGAGTCGGGGGCCTGTTTTTGTGTTTCCACAGGGAGAACAGCAGCCGATTTGGATTCCAGAGAGATTAACTAAAGCAATTTCTACAGACCAAAAAGAAGATGATTTGGCTCAAATCCATAACAGCTGATATCCAAAACTCCAATTTGGCTATCCTTACATCTGCGACAGAACCAGGATGCTTTTTTCAATATCTATTTTATTATTGCCCTTTCCCATATCATGAAGTTCTATTTTGTTTTTTGAGCTCATACAGACCTAGGTTAATGTTTTGCTGATCAGTTCTATATATTTTTTTTTTTTACTATAGAGTTGTTAAACATTGCAATGGAGATTTCACCTGTAAAAAGTTATAAGGCCTTTACCATTATGTTATGTGTTGTATGTATTATGTGTGCACACTTGTGTTTTGTGTTATGTGTTTGAATGTACATATGTCCATATATCATATATGATGAGCGCTCATAAAAAAAAAAGGATCCAAAAATTTTTTTTTTTATTCACGTGATTTAAATGGTTTAATTTAAATTGTGTAAATAACTGTTAAGAATTGTTTTAATATGTAAACAAAAAAAGGTTAACAGATCTGTTTGTTTACTTTCACCTATCCTTTTCATTATATTTAATAATTCTTTTCAAGATAATGTAAATTGTTAAGAAGATTGTTTCCTTTTAGTGCCCTCTAGAATGATACACAATTATTAATATTAACCATTATTGACAAAATTCTTATCTTCATCCCAATGCCGGTGGAGATAATGTAAATTGTTAAGAAAATTGTTTTCTTTTAGTGCCTTCTGGAATGTTGCACAATGTTTTCTTTAGCCATTATTGCCAAAATTTCTATCTTCATCCCAGTGCCAGTGAAGATAATGTAAATTGTTAAGAAAATTGTTTTCTTTTAGTGCCTTCTGGAATGTTACACAATGTTTTCTTTAGCTATTATTGCCAGACTTTCTATCTTCATCCCAGTGCCGGTGAAGACAATGTAACTGTTAAGAAAATTGTTTTCTTTTAGTACCTTCTAGAATGTTATATAATTTTTTCTTTAGCCATTATTGCCAGAATTCCTATCTTCATCCCTGTGCCGGTGAAGACAAAGATAAACTAATCTACAGTCTCTGCAATAGCCATCACTGAACCGCTTACAGAACTTGCCTAAACTATGTGTCACTTGTATGCATTGTGAACTCACTTGTATGCATTGTGAACTATCTGTTGGTGCAGCGACTTGTGGTAGTATTGGAGTATTGATTTGGTATATCTTCCTCCCTTCTGCTTGTAATGATCGTTCAGCTATTTGGGGGCCAACAGAGGTGAGGCAAAGAACCTCACCCCCCCCCCCGCTGGTACCTCTCCACAGGTGTGGCTGTATACTGGACCGGTAGTCAATGACGGGTAAGATCCAATTACAATGGTACCAACCTAAGACAGGAGGCTGACGCCCTGAGGTCAGCTCATCCGAAGACGGGTAAGGACCATATGTAGTATTGGACAACCTAAGGCAGGCACGGTCCCTAAGCCACATGCTTGTCGTTTAAACAGAGAGGGGGAGATGTTGAGAGCCACAGCCAAAGGGGCCCCAGCAAACTTCCAGCTGCCAGCAAACTTCCAGCTGCCGGCTGATGATTGGCTCACAGTGGCCCCAGCAACATCTAGCTGATTGGCTCCTCTGCAGTCATGTTCATTCGGCTGTTTCCCTGCCCTTCAGACTACGGAACTGCTCATTGGGGGACTTCTTTGGCTCCGCCCACGCGACCTAGCCAATCGGCCTCAAGAGCAGGAGGATTGTGGGAGGTGGTGGTTGGTGTAGGGAGAGGCTTGTGGAAGCCGGTGGTGGCAGTTGGGCTCTGAGGGTTTTTCCTGAGGAGCTGTTTTGTTTGGCGTTTGTAGTTTTAACAATAAAGTTTGTTTCTTTTGACAAGTGGCTCCTGAATTGTGCCCAGTCAGACTGCGGCAGTGCTAGCTCATTGAAACTTGGCACAATAATGTAGTTCCAAGTTATATGGCTATGGTTTGTGTCCTATGGAAGTTGCCCGAAGCAGAGACTGACGAGAATCATTTTAATTGAAAGGGGTTGCCAAGCTTCCAAAAAACTACGAGTTTCCTGAAATCTCAGCAAACATTTTTTCACCCAATCTTGATGATACTTCAATTTAATGATCAGTACATCAATCCCACTAGGCTCACCAAATTTCGTTCTTCTAGGTTAAACCGTTCCTTTGCAGTAACCGTTTACATATTTAGGTTTCACTCTGTTTTCTTCTATATGGATACATGTAGTTGGAACTCTAAATCAAACGTGCTTTGTGCTAGCTCTTTGAAACTTGGCACCATAATGTAGTTCCACGTTCTATGATTATGGTTTGTGTCCTATGGAAGTAGCCTCAAGCAGAGACTGACGAGAATCACTTTCATTGAAAGGGGTTGACAAGCTTCCAAAAATCTACGAGTTTCCTGAAATCTCAGCAAACATTTTTTCACCCAATCTTGATGATACTTCCATTTAATGATCAGTACACCAATCCCAATAGGCTCACCAAATTTCGTTCTTTTAGGTTAAACCATTCCTTTGCAGTATCCGTTTTCATGTTTAGGTTTCACTCTGATTTCTCCTATATGGATACATGTAGTTGGAACTCTAAATCAAACACGGTTTGTGCTAGCTCTTTGAAACTTGGCACTATAATGTAGTTCCAAGTTCTATGATTATGGTTTGTGTCCTATGGAAGTAGCCCCAAGCAGAGACTGACGAGAATCACTTTCATTGAAAGGGGTTGCCAAGCTACCAAAAAACTACGAGTTTCCTGAAATCTCAGCAAACATTTTTTCACCCAATCTTGATGATACTTGCAGGTCAGGATCAGGACACCAGTCCCACTTGTCTGACCAAATTTCGTTCTTCTAGGTTAAACCGTTCCTTTGCAGTAACTATTTTCATGTTTAGGTTTCACTCAGTTTTCTCCTATATGGATACATGTAGTTGGAACTGTAAATCAAACAGGGTTTGTGCTAGCTCTTTGAAACTTGGCACAATAATGTAGTTCCAAGTTCTATGATTATGGTTTGTGTCCTATGGAAGTAGCCCCAAGCAGAGACTGACGAGAATCACTTTCATTGAAAGGGGTTGCCAAGCTTCCAAAAAACTACGAGTTTCCTGAAATATCAGCAATCATTTTTTCACCCAATCTTGATGATACTTCCACTTAATGATCAGTACACCAATCCCATTTTGCTCACCAAATTTCGTTCTTCTAGGTTAAACCGTTCCTTTGCAGTAACCGTTTCCATGTTTAGGTTTCACTCTGTTTTCTCTTATATGGATACATGTAGTTGGAACTCTAAATCAAACGTGGTTTGTGCTAGCTGTTTGAAACATGGCACCATAATGTAGTTCCAAGTTCTATGGCTATGGTTGGTGTCCTATGGAAGTAGCCCCAAGCAGAGACTGACGAAAATCACTTTCATTGAAAGGGGTTGCCAAGCTTCCAAAAATCTACGAGTTTCCTGAAATCTCAGCAAACATTTTTTCAACCAATCTTGATGATACTTCCATTTAATGATCAGTACACAAATCCCACTAGGCTCACCAAATTTCGTTCTTCTAGGTTAAACCATTCCTTTGCAGTATCCGTTTTCATGTTTAGGTTTCACTCTGATTTCTCCTATATATCGATACATGTAGTTGGAACTCTAAATCAAACACGGTTTGTGCTAGCTCTTTGAAACTTGGCACAATAATGTAGTTCCAAGTTCTATGATTATGGTTTGTGTCCTATGGAAGTAGCCCCAAGCAGAGACTGATGAGAATCACTTTCATTGAAAGGGGTTGCCAAGCTACCAAAAAACTACGAGTTTCCTGAAATCTCAGCAAACATTTTTTCCCCCAATCTTGATTATACTTGCAGGTAAGGATCAGGACACCAGTCCCACTTACCTGACCAAATTTCGTTCTTCTAGGTTAAACCATTCCTTTGCAGTAACTATTTTCATGTTTAGGTTTCACTCAGTTTTCTCCTATATGGATACATGTAGTTGGAACTGTAAATCAAACAGGGTTTGTGCTAGCTCTTTGAAAATTGGCCCAATAATGTAGTTCCAAGTTCTATGGCTATGGTTTGTGTCCTATGGAAGTAGCCCCAAGTAGAGACTGACGAGAATCACTTTCATTGATAGGGGTTGCCAAGCTTCCAAAAAACTACGAGTTTCCTGAAATCTCAGCAAACATTTTTTCACCCAATCTTGATGATACTTCCACTTAATGATCAGTAAACCAATCCCACTAGGCTCACCAAATTTCGTTGTTCTAGGTTAAACCGTTCCTTTGCAGTAACCGTTTTCATGTTTAGGTTTCACTCTGTTTTCTCGTTTATGGATACATGTAGTTGGAACTCTAAATCAAACACGCTTTGTGCTAGCTCTTTCAAACTTGGCACAATAATGTAGTTCGAAGTTCTATGGCTATGGTTTGTGTCCTATGGAAGTAGCCCCAAGCAGAGACTGACGAGAATCACTTTCATTGAAAGCTGTTTTCAAGCTTCCAAAAAAGTACGAGTTTCCTGAAATCTCAGCAAACATTTTTTCACCCAATCTTGATGATACTTGCAGGTAAGGATCAGGACACCAGTCCCACTTGGCTGACCAAATTTCGTTCTTCTAGGTTAAACCGTTCCTTTGCAGTAACTGTTTTCATGTTTAGGTTTCACTCTGTTTTCTCCTATATGGATACATGTAGTTGGAACTGTAAATCAAACAGGGTTTGTGCTAGCTCTTTGAAACTTGGCACAATAATGTAGTTCCAAGTTCTATGGCTATGATTTGTGTCCTATGGAAGTAGCCCCAAGCAGAGACTGACGAGAATCACTTTCATTGAAAGGGGTTGCCAAGCTTCCAAAAAACTACGAGTTTCCTGAAATATCAGCAATCATTTTTTCACCCAATCTTGATGATACTTCCACTTAATGATCAGTACACCAATCCCATTTTGCTCACCAAATTTCGTTCTTCTAGGTTAAACCGTTCCTTTCCAGTAACCGTTTTCATGTTTAGGTTTCACTCTGTTTTCTCGTTTATGGATACATGTAGTTGGAACTCTAAATCAAACACGGTTTGGGCTAGCTCTTTGAAACTTGGCACAATAATGTAGTTCCAAGTTCTATGGCTATGGTTTGTGTCCTATGGAAGTAGCCCCAAGTAGAGACTGACGAGAATCACTTTCATTGATAGGGGTTGCCAAGCTTCCAAAAAACTACGAGTTTCCTGAAATCTCAGCAAACATTTTTTCACCCAATCTTGATGATACTTCCACTTAATGATCAGTAAACCAATCCCACTAGGCTCACCAAATTTCGTTCTTCTAGGTTAAACCGTTCCTTTGCAGTAACCGTTTTCATGTTTAGGTTTCACTCTGTTTTCTCGTTTATGGATACATGTAGTTGGAACTCTAAATGAAACACGCTTTGTGCTAGCTCTTTCAAACTTGGCACAATAATGTAGTTCGAAGTTCTATGGCTATGGTTTGTGTCCTATGGAAGTAGCCCCAAGCAGAGACTGACGAGAATCACTTTCATTGAAAGCTGTTTTCAAGCTTCCAAAAAAGTACGAGTTTCCTGAAATCTCAGCAAACATTTTTTCACCCAATCTTGATGATACTTGCAGGTAAGGATCAGGACACCAGTCCCACTTGGCTGACCAAATTTCGTTCTTCTAGGTTAAACCGTTCCTTTGCAGTAACTGTTTTCATGTTTAGGTTTCACTCTGTTTTCTCCTATATGGATACATGTAGTTGGAACTGTAAATCAACAGGGTTTGTGCTAGCTCTTTGAAACTTGGCACAATAATGTAGTTCCAAGTTCTATGGCTATGATTTGTGTCCTATGGAAGTAGCCCCAAGCAGAGACTGACGAGAATCACTTTCATTGAAAGGGGTTGCCAAGCTTCCAAAAAACTACGAGTTTCCTGAAATATCAGCAATCATTTTTTCACCCAATCTTGATGATACTTCCACTTAATGATCAGTACACCAATCCCATTTTGCTCACCAAATTTCGTTCTTCTAGGTTAAACCGTTCCTTTCCAGTAACCGTTTTCATGTTTAGGTTTCACTCTGTTTTCTCGTTTATGGATACATGTAGTTGGAACTCTAAATCAAACACGGTTTGGGCTAGCTCTTTGAAACTTGGCACAATAATGTAGTTCCAAGTTCTATGGCTATGGTTTGGGTAATATGGAAGTAGCCCCAAGCAGAGACTGACGAGAATCACTTTCATTGAAAGGGGTTGCCAAGCTTTCCAAAAATCTACGAGTTTCCTGAAATCTCAGCAATCATTTTTTCACCCAATCTTGATGATACTTCCACTTAATGATCAGTACACCAATCCCACTAGGCTCACCAAATTTCGTTCTTCTAGGTTAAACAGTTCCTTTGCAGTAACCGTTTACATGTTTAGGTTTCATTCTGTTTTCTCTTATATGGATACATGTAGTTGGAACTCTAAATCAAACGTGGTTTGTGCTAGCTCTTTGAAACATGGCACCATAATGTAGTTCCAAGTTCTATGGCTATGGTTTGTGTACTATGGAGGTAGCCCCAAGAAGAGACTAACGAGAATCACTTTCATTGAAAGGGGTTGCCAAGCTTCCAAAAAACTACGAGTTTCCTGAAATCTCAGCAATCATTTTTTCACCCAATCTTTATGATACTTCCACTTAATGATCAGTACACCAATCCCATTTGGATCACTAAATTTCGTTCTTCTAGGTTAAACCGTTCCTTTGCAGTAACCGTTTCATGTTTAGGTTTCACTCTGTTTTCTCCTATATGGATACATGTAGTTGGAACTCTAAACCAAACACGGTTTGTGCTAGCTCTTTGAAACTTGGCACAATAATGTACTCCCAAGTTCTATGATTATGGTTTGTGTCCTATGGAAGTAGCCGCAAGCAGAGACTGACGAGAATCACTTTCATTGAAAGGGGTTGCCAAGCTTCCCTAAAACTACGAGTTTCCTGAAATCTCAGCAAACATTTTTTCACCCAATCTTGATGATACTTCCATTTAATGATCAGTACACCAGTCACACTTGGCTCACCGAATTTCGATCTTCTAGGTTAAACCGTTCCTTTGCAGTAACCGTTTTCATGTTTAGGTTTCACCTGTTTCTGCTATATGGATAGATGTAGTTGGAACTCTAAATCAAACACGGTTTGTGCTACCACTTTGAAACTTGGCACAATAATGTAGTTCCAAGTTCTATGGCTATGGTTTGTGTCCTATGGAAGTAGCCCCAAGAAGAGACTAACGAGAATCACTTTCATTGAAAGGGGTTGCCAAGCTTCCAAAAAACTACGAGTTTCCTGAAATCTCAGCAATCATTTTTTCACCCAATCTTGATGATACTTCCACTTAATGATCAGTACACCAATCCCATTTGGATCACTAAATTTCGTTCTTCTAGGTTAAACCGTTCCTTTGCAGTAACCGTTTTCATGTTTGGGTTTCACTCTGTTTTCTCCTATATGGAACTCTAAACCAAACACGGTTTGTGCTAGCTCTTTGAAACTTGGCACAATAATGTACTCCCAAGTTCTATGATTATGGTTTGTGTCCTATGGAAGTAGCCCCAAGCAGAGACTGACGAGAATCACTTTCATTGAAAGGGGTTGCCAAGCTTCCCTAAAACTACGAGTTTCCTGAAATCTCAGCAAACATTTTTTCACCCAATCTTGATGATACTTCCATTTAATGATCAGTACACCAGTCACACTTGGCTCACCGAATTTCGATCTTCTAGGTTAAACCGTTCCTTTGCAGTAACCGTTTTCATGTTTAGGTTTCACTGTGTTTTCTCCTATATGGATAGATGTAGTTGGAACTCTAAATCAAACACGGTTTGTGCTACCTCTTTGAAACTTGGCACAATAATGTAGTTCCAAGTTCTATGGCTATGGTTTGTGTCCTATGGAAGTAGCCCCAAGCAGAGACTGACGAGAATCACTTTCATTGAAAGGGTTGCCAAGCTTCCAAAAAACTACGAGTTTCCTGAAATCTCAGCAATCATTTTTTCACCCAATCTTGATGATACTTCCATTTAATGATCAGTACACCAATCCCACTTGGCTCACCAAATTTCGTCTTCTATGTTAAACCATTCCTTTCCAGTATCCGTTTTCATGTTTAGGTTTCACTCTGATTTCTCCTACATGGATACATGTAGTTGGAACTCTAAATCAAACAGGGTTTGTGCTAGCTCTTTGAAACTTGGCACAATAATGTAGTTCCAAGTTCTGTGATTATGGTTTGTGTCCTATGGAAGTAGCCCCAAGCAGAGACTGATGAGAATCACTTTCATTGAAAGGGGTTGCCAAGCTACCAAAAAACTACGAGTTTCCTGAAATCTCAGCAAACATTTTTTCCCCCAATCTTGATTATACTTGCAGGTAAGGATCAGGACACCAGTCCCACTTACCTGACCAAATTTCGTTCTTCTAGGTTAAACCGTTCCTTTGCAGTAACTATTTTCATGTTTAGGTTTCACTCAGTTTTCTCCTATATGGATACATGTAGTTGGAACTGTAAATCAAACAGGGTTTGTGCTAGCTCTTTGAAAATTGGCCCAATAATGTAGTTCCAAGTTCTATGGCTATGGTTTGTGTCCTATGGAAGTAGCCCCAAGTAGAGACTGACAAGAATCACTTTCATTGATAGGGGTTGCCAAGCTTCCAAAAAACTACGAGTTTCCTGAAATCTCAGCAAACATTTTTTCACCCAATCTTGATGATACTTCCACTTAATGATCAGTAAACCAATCCCACTAGGCTCACCAAATTTCGTTCTTCTAGGTTAAACCGTTCCTTTGCAGTAACCGTTTTCATGTTTAGGTTTCACTCTGTTTTCTCGTTATGGATACATGTAGTTGGAACTCTAAATCAAACACGCTTTGTGCTAGCTCTTTCAAACTTGGCACAATAATGTAGTTCGAAGTTCTATGGCTATGGTTTGTGTCCTATGGAAGTAGCCCCAAGCAGAGACTGACGAGAATCACTTTCATTGAAAGAGGTTGCCAAGCTTCCAAAAAACTACGAGTTTCCTGAAATCTCAGCAATCATTTTTTCACCCAATCTTGATGATACTTCCACTTAATGATCAGTACACCAATCCCATTTGGCTCACCAAATTTCGTTCTTCTAGGTTAAACCGTTCCTTTGCAGGAACCGTTTTCATGTTTAGGTTTCACTCTGTTTTCTCCTATATGGATACATGTAGTTGGAACTGTAAATCAAACAAGGTTTGTGCTAGCTCTTTGAAACTAGGCACAATAATGTAGTTCCACGTTCTATGGCTATGGTTTGTGTCCTATGGAAGTAGCCCCAAGAAGAGACTAACGAGAATCACTTTCATTGAAAGGGGTTGCCAAGCTTCCAAAAAACTACGAGTTTCCCGAAATCTCAGCAATCATTTTTTCACCCAATCTTGATGATACTTCCACTTAATGATCAGTACACCAATCCCATTTGGATCACTAAATTTCGTTCTTCTAGGTTAAACCGTTCCTTTGCAGTAACCGTTTTCATGTTTAGGTTTCACTCTGTTTTCTCCTATATGGATACATGTAGTTGGAAGTCTAAATCAAACACGGTTTGTGGTAGCTCTTTGAAACTTGGCACAATAATGTAGTTCCAAGTTCTATCGCTATGGATTGTGTCATATGGAAGTAGCCCCAAGCAGAGACTGACCAGAATCACTTTCATTGAAAGCTGTTTTCAAGCTTCCAAAAAAGTACGAGTTTCCTGAAATCTCAGCAAACATTTTTTCACCCAATCTTGATGATACTTGCAGGTAAGGATCAGGACACCAGTCCCACTAGGCTGACCAAATTCGTTCTTCTAGGTTAAACCGTTCCTTTGCAGTAACTGTTTTCATGTTTAGGTTTCACTCTGTTTTCTCCTATATGGATACATGTAGTTGGAACTGTAAATCAAACAGGGTTTGTGCTAGCTCTTTGAAACTTGGCACAATAATGTAGTTCCAAGTTCTATGGCTATGATTTGTGTCCTATGGAAGTAGCCCCAAGCAGAGACTGACGAGAATCACTTTCATTGAAAGGGGTTGCCAAGCTTCCAAAAAACTACGAATTTCCTGAAATATCAGCAATCATTTTTTCACCCAATCTTGATGATACTTCCACTTAATGATCAGTACACCAATCCCATTTTGCTCACCAAATTTCGTTCTTCTAGGTTAAACCGTTCCTTTGCAGTAACCGTTTTCATGTTTAGGTTTCACTCTGTTTTCTCGTTTATGGATACATGTAGTTGGAACTCTAAATCAAACACGGTTTGGGCTAGCTCTTTGAAACTTGGCACAATAATGTAGTTCCAAGTTCTATGGCTATGGTTTGGGTAATATGGAAGTAGCCCCAAAGCAGAGACTGACGAGAATCACTTTCATTGAAAGGGGTTGCCAAGCTTCCAAAAATCTACGAGTTTCCTGAAATCTCAGCAATCATTTTTTCACCCAATCTTGATGATACTTCCACTTAATGATCAGTACACCAATCCCACTACTCTCACCAAATTTCGTTCTTCTAGGTTAAACAGTTCCTTTGCAGTAACCGTTTACATGTTTAGGTTTCATTCTGTTTTCTCTTATATGGATACATGTAGTTGGAACTCTAAATCAAACGTGGTTTGTGCTAGCTCTTTGAAACATGGCACCATAATGTAGTTCCAAGTTCTATGGCTATGGTTTGTGTACTATGGAGGTAGCCCCAAGAAGAGACTAACGAGAATCACTTTCATTGAAAGGGGTTGCCAAGCTTCCAAAAAAACTACGAGTTTCCTGAAATCTCAGCAATCATTTTTTCACCCAATCTTTATGATACTTCCACTTAATGATCAGTACACCAATCCCATTTGGATCACTAAATTTCGTTCTTCTAGGTTAAACCGTTCCTTTGCAGTAACCGTTTTCATGTTTAGGTTTCACTCTGTTTTCTCCTATATGGATACATGTAGTTGGAACTCTAAACCAAACACGGTTTGTGCTAGCTCTTTGAAACTTGGCACAATAATGTACTCCCAAGTTCTATGATTATGGTTTGTGTCCTATGGAAGTAGCCCCAAGCAGAGACTGACGAGAATCACTTTCATTCAAAGGGGTTGCCAAGCTTCCCTAAAACTACGAGTTTCCTGAAATCTCAGCAAACATTTTTTCACCCAATCTTGATCATACTTCCATTTAATGATCAGTACACCAGTCACACTTGGCTCACCGAATTTCGATCTTCTAGGTTAAACCGTTCCTTTGCAGTAACCGTTTTCATGTTTAGGTTTCACTCTGTTTTCTCCTATATGGATAGATGTAGTTGGAACTCTAAATCAAACACGGTTTGTGCTACCACTTTGAAACTTGGCACAATAATGTAGTTCCAAGTTCTATGGCTATGGTTTGTGTCCTATGGAAGTAGCCCCAAGAAGAGACTAACGAGAATCACTTTCATTGAAAGGGGTTGCCAAGCTTCCAAAAAACTACGAGTTTCCTGAAATCTCAGCAATCATTTTTTCACCCAATCTTGATGATACTTCCACTTAATGATCAGTACACCAATCCCATTTGGATCACTAAATTTCGTTCTTCTAGGTTAAACCGTTCCTTTGCAGTAACCGTTTTCATGTTTGGGTTTCACTCTGTTTTCTCCTATATGGAACTCTAAACCAAACACGGTTTGTGCTAGCTCTTTGAAACTTGGCACAATAATGTACTCCCAAGTTCTATGATTATGGTTTGTGTCCTATGGAAGTAGCCCCAAGCAAAGACTGACGAGAATCACTTTCATTGAAAGGGGTTGCCAAGCTTCCCTAAAACTACGAGTTTCCTGAAATCTCAGCAAACATTTTTTCACCCAATCTTGATGATACTTCCATTTAATGATCAGTACACCAAACACTTGGCTCACCGAATTTCGATCTTCTAGGTTAAACCATTCCTTTGCAGTAACCGTTTTCATGTTTAGGTTTCACTCTGTTTTCTCCTATATGGATAGATGTAGTTGGAACTCTAAATCAAACACGGTTTGTGCTACCTCTTTGAAACTTGGCACAATAATGTAGTTCCAAGTTCTATGGCTATGGTTGTGTCCTATGGAAGTAGCCCCAAGCAGAGACTGACGAGAATCACTTTCATTGAAAGGGTTGCCAAGCTTCCAAAAAACTACGAGTTTCCTGAAATCTCAGCAATCATTTTTTCACCCAATCTTGATGATACTTCCATTTAATGATCAGTACACCAATCCCACTTGGCTCACCAAATTTCGTCTTCTATGTTAAACCATTCCTTTCCAGTATCCGTTTTCATGTTTAGGTTTCACTCTGATTTCTCCTACATGGATACATGTAGTTGGAACTCTAAATCAAACAGGGTTGTGCTAGCTCTTTGAAACTTGGCACAATAATGTAGTTCCAAGTTCTATGATTATGGTTTGTGTCCTATGGAAGTAGCCCCAAGCAGAGACTGACGAGAATCACTTTCATTGAAAGGGGTTGCCAAGCTTCCCTAAAACTACGAGTTTCCTGAAATCTCAGCAAACATTTTTTCACCCAATCTTGATGATACTTCCATTTAATGATCAGTACACCAGTCCCACTTGGCTCACCAAATTTCGTTCTTCTAGGTTAAAACGTTCCTTTGCAGTAACCGTTTTCATGTTTAGGTTTCACTCTGTTTTCTCCTATATGGATACATGTATTTGGATCTCTAAATCAAACACGGTTTGTGCTAGCTCTTTGAAACTTGGCACAATAATGTAGTTCCAAGTTCTATGGCTATGGTTTGTGTCCTATGGAAGTAGCCCCAAGCAGAGACTGACGAGAATCACTTTCATTGAAAGGGGTTGCCAAGCTTCCCTAAAAACTACGAGTTTCCTGAAATCTCAGCAAACATTTTTTCACCCAATCTTGATGATACTTCCATTTAATGATCAGTACACCAGTCCCACTTGGCTCACCAAATTTCGTTCTTCTAGGTTAAAACGTTCCTTTGCAGTAACCGTTTTCATGTTTAGGTTTCACTCTGTTTTCTCCTATATGGATACATGTATTTGGATCTCTAAATCAAACACGGTTTGTGCTAGCTCTTTGAAACTTGGCACAATAATGTAGTTCCAAGTTCTATGGCTATGGTTTGTGTCCTATGGAAGTTGACCCAAGCAGAGACTGACGAGAATCACTTTCATTGAAAGGGGTTGCCAAGCTTCCAAAAACTACGTGTTTCCTGAAATCTCAGCAAACATTTTTTCACCCAATCTTGATGATACTTCCATTTAATGATCAGTACACCAATCCCACTTGGCTCACCAAATTTCGTTCTTCTAGGTTAAACCGTTCCTTTGCAGTAACCGTTTACATGTTTAGGTTTCACTCTGTTTTCTCCTATATGGATACATGTAGTTGGAACTCTAAATCAAACGTGGTTTGTGGTAGCTCTTTGAAACTTGGCACCATAATGTAGTTCCAAGTTCTATGGCTATGGTTTGTGTCCTATGGAAGTAGCCCCAAGCAGAGACTGACGAGAATCCCTTTCATTGAAAGGGGTTGCCAAGCTTCCAAAAATCTACGAGTTTCCTGAAATCTCAGCAAACATTTTTTCACCCAAACTTGATGATACTTCCATTTAATGATCAGTACACCAATCCCACTAGGCTCACCAAATTTCGTTCTTCTAGGTTAAAACGTTCCTTTGCAGTAACAGTTTACATGTTTAGGTTTCACTCTGTTTTCTCCTATATGGATACATGTAGGTGGAACCTCTAAATCAAACGTGGTTTGTGCTAGCTCTTTGAAACTTGGCACCATAATGTAGTTCCAAGTTCTATGGCTATGGTTTGTGTCCTGTGGAAGTAGCCCCAAGCACAGACTGACGAGAATCACTTTCATTGAAAGGGGTTGCCAAGCTTCCAAAAAACTACGAGTTTCCTGAAATCTCAGCAAACATTTTTTCACCCAATCTTGATGATACTTCCATTTAATGATCAGTACACCCATCCCACTAGGCTCACCAAATTTCGTTCTTCTAGGTTAAACCGTTCCTTTGCAGTAACCGTTTACATGTTTAGGTTTCACTCTGTTTTCTCCTATATGGATACATGTAGTTGGAACTCTAAATCAAACGTGGTTTGTGCTGGCTCTTTGAAACTTGGCACCTTAATGTAGTTCCAAGTTCTATGGCTATGGTTTGTGTCCTATGGAAGTAGCCCCAAGCAGAGACTGACGAGAATCACTTTCATTCAAAGGGGTTGCCAAGCTTCCAAAAAACTACGAGTTTCCTGAAATCTCAGCAATCATTTTTTCACCCAATCTTGATGATACTTCCATTTAATGATCAGTACACCAATCCCACTTGGCTCTCCAAATTTCGTTCTTCTAGGTTAAACCGTTCATTTGCAGTAACCGTTTTCATGTTTAGGTTTCACTCAGTTTTCTCGTTTATGGATACATGTAGTTGGAACTCTAAATCAAACACGGTTTGTGCTAGCTCTTCAAAACTTGGCAAAATAATGTAGTTCAAGGTTCTATCGCTATGGTTTGTGTCCTATGGAAGTAGCCCCAAGCAGAGACTGACGAGAATCACTTTCATTGAAAGGGGTTGCCAAGCTTCCAAAAAACTACGAGTTTCCTGAAATCTCAGCAAACATTTTTTCACCCAATCTTGATGATACTTGCAGGTAATGATCAGTACACCAGTCCCACTTGGCTGACCAAATTTCGTTCTTCTAGGTTAAACCGTTCCTTTGCAGTAACCGTTTCCATGTTTAGGTTTCACTCTGTTTTCTCCTATATGGATACATGTAGTTGGAACTCTAAATCAAACACGGTTTGTGCTAGCTCTTTGAAACTTGGCACAATAATGTAGTTCCAAGTTCTATCGCTATGGTTTGTGTCCTATGGAAGTAGCGCCAAGCAGAGACTGACGAGAATCACTTTCATTGAAAGGGGTTGCCAAGCTTCCAAAAAAATACGAGTTTCCTGAAATCTCAGCAAACATTTTTTCACCCAATCTTGATGATACTTGCAGGTAATGATCAGTACACCAGTCCCACTTGGCTCACCAAATTTCGTTCTTCTAGGTTAAACCGTTCCTTTGCAGTAACCGTTTTCATGTTAAGGTTTCACTCTGTTTTCTCTTATATGGATACATGTAGTTGGAAATCTAAATCAAACGTGGTTTGTGCTGGCTCTTTGAAACTTGGCACAATAATGTAGTTCCAAGTTCTATGGCTATGGTTTGTGTCCTATGGAAGTAGCCCCAAGCAGAGATGACGAGAATCACTTTCATTGAAAGGGGTTGCCAAGCTTCCAAAAATCTACGAGTTTCCAGAAATCTCAACAAACATTTTTTCACCCAATCTTGATGATACTTCCATTTAATGATCAGTACACCAATCCCACTAGGCTCACCAAATTTCGTTCTTCTAGGTTAAACCGTTCCTTTGCAGTAACCGTTTACATGTTTATGTTTCACTCTGTTTTCTCCTATATGGATACATGTAGGTGGAACTCTAAATCAAACGTGGTTTGTGCTAGCTCTTTGAAACTTGGCACCATAATGTAGTTCCAAGTTCTATGGCTATGGTTTGTGTCCTGTGGAAGTAGCCCCAAGCACAGACTGACGAGAATCACTTTCATTGAAAGGGGTTGCCAAGCTTCCAAAAAACTACGAGTTTCCTGAAATCTCAGCAAACATTTTTTCACCCAATCTTGATGATACTTCCATTTAATGATCAGTACACCAATCCTACAAGGCTCACCAAATTTCGTTCTTCTAGGTTAAACCATTCCTTTGCAGTAACCGTTTTCATGTTTAGGTTTCACTCTGATTTCTCCTATATGGATACATGTAGTTGGAACTCTAAATCAAACACGGTTTGTGCTAGCTCTTTGAAACTTGGCAAAATAATGTAGTTCCAAGTTCTATGATTATGGTTTGTGTCCTATGGAAGTAGCCCCAAGCAGAGACTGACGAGAATCACTTTCATTGAAAGGGGTTGCCAAGCTACCAAAAAACTACGAGTTTCCTGAAATCTCAGCAAACATATTTTCACCCAATCTTGATGATACTTGCAGGTAAGGATCAGGACACCAGTCCCACTTGGCTGACCAAATTTCGTTCTTCTAGGTTAAACCGTTCCTTTGCAGTAACTATTTTCATGTTTAGGTTTCACTCAGTTTTCTCCTATATGGATACATGTAGTTGGAACTGTAAATCAAACAGGGTTTGTGCTAGCTCTTTGAAACTTGGCACAATAATGTAGTTCCAAGTTCTATGGCTATGGTTTGTGTCCTATGGAAGTAGCCCCAAGCAGAGACTGACGAGAATCACTTTCATTGAAAGGGGTTGCCAAGCTTCCAAAAAACTACGAGTTTCCTGAAATCTCAGCAATCATTTTTTCACCCAATCTTGATGATACTTCCATTTAATGATCAGTACACCAATCCCACTTGGCTCTCCAAATTTCGTTCTTCTAGGTTAAACCGTTCATTTGCAGTAACCGTTTTCATGTTTAGGTTTCACTCAGTTTTCTCGTTTATGGATACAAGTAGTTGGAACTCTAAATCAAACACGGTTTGTGCTAGCTCTTCAAAACTTGGCAAAATAATGTAGTTCAAGGTTCTATCGCTATGGTTTGTGTCCTATGGAAGTAGCCCCAAGCAGAGACTGACGAGAATCACTTTCATTGAAAGGGGTTGCCAAGCTTCCAAAAAACTACGAGTTTCCTGAAATCTCAGCAAACATTTTTTCACCCAATCTTGATGATACTTGCAGGTAATGATCAGTACACCAGTCCCACTTGGCTGACCAAATTTCGTTCTTCTAGGTTAAACCGTTCCTTTGCAGTAACCGTTTCCATGTTTAGGTTTCACTCTGTTTTCTCCTATATGGATACATGTAGTTGGAACTCTAAATCAAACACGGTTTGTGCTAGCTCTTTGAAACTTGGCACAATAATGTAGTTCCAAGTTCTATCGCTATGGTTTGTGTCCTATGGAAGTAGCGCCAAGCAGAGACTGACGAGAATCACTTTCATTGAAAGGGGTTGCCAAGCTTCCAAAAAAATACGAGTTTCCTGAAATCTCAGCAAACATTTTTTCACCCAATCTTGATGATACTTGCAGGTAATGATCAGTACACCAGTCCCACTTGGCTCACCAAATTTCGTTCTTCTAGGTTAAAACGTTCCTTTGCAGTAACCGTTTTCATGTTTAGGTTTCACTCTGTTTTCTCCTATATGGATACATGTAGGTGGAACTCTAAATCAAACGTGGTTTGTGCTAGCTCTTTGAAACTTGGCACAATAATGTAGTTCCAAGTTCTATGGCTATGGTTTGTGTCCTATGGAAGTTGACCCAAGTAGAGACTGACGAGAATCACTTTCATTGAAAGGGGTTGCCAAGCTTCCAAAAAACTACGAGTTTCCTGAAATCTCAGCAAACATTTTTTCACCCAATCTTGATGATACTTCCATTTAATGATCAGTACACCAATCCGACTTGGCTCACCAAATTTCGTTCTTCTATGTTAAACCGTTACTTTGCAGTAACCGTTTACATGTTTAGGATTCACTCTGTTTTCTCTTATATGGATACATGTATTTGGAACTCTAAATCAAACGTGGTTTGTGCTGGCTCTTTGAAACTTGGCACAATAATGTAGTTCCAAGTTCTATGGCTATGGTTTGTGTCCTATGGAAGTAGCCCCAAGCAGAGATGACGAGAATCACTTTCATTGAAAGGGGTTGCCAAGCTTCCAAAAATCTACGAGTTTCCTGAAATCTCAACAAACATTTTTTCACCCAATCTTGATGATACTTCCATTTAATGATCAGTACACCAATCCCACTAGGCTCACCAAATTTCGTTCTTCTAGGTTAAACCGTTCCTTTGCAGTAACCGTTTACATGTTTATGTTTCACTCTGTTTTCTCCTATATGGATACATGTAGGTGGAACTCTAAATCAAACGTGGTTTGTGCTAGCTCTTTGAAACTTGGCACCATAATGTAGTTCCAAGTTCTATGGCTATGGTTTGTGTCCTGTGGAAGTAGCCCCAAGCACAGACTGACGAGAATCACTTTCATTGAAAGGGGTTGCCAAGCTTCCAAAAAACTACGAGTTTCCTGAAATCTCAGCAAACATTTTTTCACCCAATCTTGATGATACTTCCATTTAATGATCAGTACACCAATCCTACAAGGCTCACCAAATTTCGTTCTTCTAGGTTAAACCATTCCTTTGCAGTAACCGTTTTCATGTTTAGGTTTCACTCTGATTTCTCCTATATGGATACATGTAGTTGGAACTCTAAATCAAACACGGTTTGTGCTAGCTCTTTGAAACTTGGCAAAATAATGTAGTTCCAAGTTCTATGATTATGGTTTGTGTCCTATGGAAGTAGCCCCAAGCAGAGACTGACGAGAATCACTTTCATTGAAAGGGGTTGCCAAGCTACCAAAAAACTACGAGTTTCCTGAAATCTCAGCAAACATTTTTTCACCCAATCTTGATGATACTTGCAGGTAAGGATCAGGACACCAGTCCCACTTGGCTGACCAAATTTCGTTCTTCTAGGTTAAACCGTTCCTTTGCAGTAACTATTTTCATGTTTAGGTTTCACTCAGTTTTCTCCTATATGGATACATGTAGTTGGAACTGTAAATCAAACAGGGTTTGTGCTAGCTCTTTGAAACTTGGCACAATAATGTAGTTCCAAGTTCTATGGCTATGGTTTGTGTCCTATGGAAGTAGCCCCAAGCAGAGACTGACGAGAATCACTTTCATTGAAAGGGGTTGCCAAGCTTCCAAAAAATTACGAGTTTCTTGAAATCTCAGCAATCATTTTTTCACCCAATCTTGATGATACTTCCACTTAATGATCAGTACACCAATCCCATTTTGCTCACCAAATTTCGTTCTTCTAGGTTAAACCGTTCCTTTGCAGTAACCGTTTTCATGTTTAGGTTTCACTCTTTTTTCTCCTTTATGGATACATGTAGTTGGAACTCTAAATCAAACACGGTTTGTGCTAGCTCTTTGAAACTTGGCACAATAATGTAGTTCCAATTTCTATCGCTATGGTTTGTGTCCTATGGATGCAGTCCCAAGCAGAGACTGACGAGAATCACTTTCATTGAAAGGGGTTGCCAAGCTTCCAAAAAACTACGAGTTTCCTGAAATCTCAGCAATCATATTTTCACCCAATCTTGATGATACTTCCACTTAATGATCAGTACACCAATCCCATTTTGCTCACCAAATTTCGTTCTTCTAGGTTAAACCGTTCCTTTGCAGTAACCGTTTTCATGTTCAGGTTTCACTCTGTTTTCTCCTATATGGACATGTAGTTGGAACTCTAAATCAAACACGGTTTGAGCTAGCTGTTTGAAACTTGGCATAATAATGTAGTCCCAAGTTCTATGATTATGGTTTGTGTCCTATGGAAGTAGCCCCAAGCAGAGACTGACGAGAATCACTTTCATTGAAAGGGGTTGCCAAGCTTCCCTAAAAATACGAGTTTCCTGAAATCTCAGCAAATATTTTTTCACCCAATCTTGATGATACTTCCATTTAATGATCAGTACACGAGTCACACTTGGCTCACCGAATTTCGATCTTCTAGGTTAAACCGTTCCTTTGCAGGAACCATTTTCATATTTAGGTTTCACTCTGTTTTCTCCTATATGGATACATGTATTTGGAACTCTAAATCAAACACGGTTTGTGCTAGATCTTAGAAACTTGGCACAATAATATAGTTCCAAGTTGTATCGCTATAGTTTGTGTCCTATGGAAGTAGCCCCAAGCAGAGACTGACGAGAATCACTTTCATTGAAAGGGGTTGCCAAGCTTATAATAAACTACGAGTTTCCGGAAATCTCAGCAATTATTTTTTCACCCAATCTTGATGATACTTGCAGGTAATGATCAGTACACCAATCCCACTTGGCTCACCAAATTTCGTTCTTCTAGGTTAAACCGTTCCTTTGCAGTAACCGTTTCCATGTTTAGGTTTCACTCTGTTTTCTCCTATATGGATACATGTAGTTGGAACTCTAAATCAAACACGGTTTGTGCTAGCTCTTTAAAACTTGGCACAATAATGTAGTTCCAAGTTCTATGGCTATGGTTTGTGTCCTATGGAAGTTGCCCCAAGCAGAGACTGACAAGAATCACTTTCATTGAAAGGGGTTGCCAAGCTTCCAAAAAACTACGAGTTTCCTGAAATCTCAGCAAACATTTTTTCACCCAATCTTGATGATACTTCCATTTATTGATCAGTACACCAATCCCACTAGGCTCACCAAATTTCGTTCTTCTAGGTTAAACCATTCCTTTGCAGTAACCGTTTTCATGTTTAGGTTTCACTCTGATTTCTCCTATATGGATACATGTATTTGGAACTCTAAATCAAACACGGTTTGTGCTAGCTCTTTGAAACTTGGCAAAATAATGTAGTTCCAAGTTCTATGATTATGGTTTGTGTCCTATGGAAGTAGCCCCAAGCAGAGACTGACGAGAATCACTTTCATTGAAAGGGGTTACCAAGCTACCAAAAAACTACGAGTTTCCTGAAATCTCAGCAAACATTTTTTCACCCAATCTTGATGATACTTGCAGGTAAGGATCAGGACACCAGTCCCACTTGGCTGACCAAATTTCGTTCTTCTAGGTTAAACCGTTCCTTTGCAGTAACCGTTTCTATGTTTAGGTTTCACTCTGTTTTCTCCTATATGGATACATGTAGTTGGAACTCTAAACCAAACACGGTTTGTGCTAGCTCTTTGAAACTTGGCACAATAATGTATTCCCAAGTTCTATGATTATGGTTCGTGTCAAATGGAATTAGCCCCAAGCAGAGACTGACGAGAATCACTTTCATTGAAAGGGGTTGCCAAGCTTCCCTAAAACTACGAGTTACCTGAAATCTCAGCAAACATTTTTTCACCCAATCTTGATGATACTTGCAATTAATGATCAGTACACCAGTCACACTTGGCTCACCGAATTTCGATCTTCTAGGTTAAACAGTTCCTTTGCAGTAACCGTTTTCATGTTTAGGTTTCACTCTGTTTTCTCCTATATGGATACATGTAGTTGGAACTCTAAATCAAACCTGGTTTGTGCTAGCTCTTTGAAACTTGGCACAATAATGTAGTTCCAAGTTCTATGGCTATGGTTTGTGTCCTATGGAAGTAGCCCCAAGCAGAGACTGACGAGAATCACTTTCATTCAAAGGGGTTGCCAAGCTTCCAAAAAACTACGAGTTTCCTGAAATCTCAGCAATCATTTTTTCACCCAATCTTGATGATACTTCCATTTAATGATCAGTACACCAATCCCACTTGGCTCTCCAAATTTCGTTCTTCTAGGTTAAACCGTTAATTTGCAGTAACCGTTTTCATGTTTAGGTTTCACTCAGTTTTCTCCTATATGGATACATGTAGTTGGAACTGTAAATCAAACAAGGTTTGTGCTAGCTCTTTGAAACTTCGCACAATAATGTAGTTCCACGTTCTATGGCTATGGTTTGTGTCCTATGGAAGTAGCCCCAAGAAGAGACTAACGAGAATCACTTTCATTGAAAGGGGTTGCCAAGCTTCCAAAAAACTACGAGTTTCCTGAAATCTCAGCAATCATTTTTTCACCCAATCTTGATGATACATCTACTTAATGATCAGTACACCAATCCCATTTGGATCACTAAATTTCGTTCTTCTAGGTTAAACCGTTCCTTTGCAGTAACCGTTTTCATGTTTAGGTTTCACTCTGTTTTCTCCTATATGGATACATGTAGTTGGAACTCTAAATCAAACACGGTTTGTGCTAGCTCTTTGAAACTTGGCACAATAATGTAGTTCCAAGTTCTATGGCTATGGTTTGTGTCCTATGGAAGTTGACCCAAGCAGAGACTGACGAGAATCACTTTCATTGAAAGGGGTTGCCAAGCTACCAAAAAACTACGAGTTTCCTGAAATCTCAGCCAACATTTTTTCACCCAATCTTGATGATACTTCCATTTAATGATCAGTACACCAATCCCACTTGGCTCACCACATTTCGTTCTTCTAGGTTAAACCGTTCCTTTGCAGAAACCGTTTACATGTTTAGGTTTCACTCTGTTTTCTCTTATATGGATACATGTAGTTGGAACTCTAAATCAAACGTGGTTTGTGCTAGCTCTTTGAAACTTGGCACCATAATGTAGTTCCAAGTTCTATGGCTATGGTTTGTGTCCTATGGAAGTAGCCCCAAGCAGAGATGACGAGAATCACTTTCATTGAAAGGGGTTGCCAAGCTTCCAAAAAACTACGAGTTTCCTGATATCTCAGCAAACATTTTTTCACCCAATCTTGATGATACTTCCATTTAATGATCAGTACACCAATCCCACTAGGCTCACCAAATTTCGTTCTTATAGGTTAAACCGTTCCTTTGCAGTAACCGTTTACATGTTTAGGTTTCACTCTGTTTTCTCCTATATGGATACATGTAGGTGGAACTCTAAATCAAACGTGGTTTGTGCTTGCTCTTTGAAACTTGACACCATAATGTAGTTCCAAGTTCTATGGCTATGGTTTGTGTCCTGTGGAAGTAGCCCCAAGCACAGACTGACGAGAATCACTTTCATTGAAAGGGGTTGCCAAGCTTCCAAAAAACTACGAGTTTCCTGAAATCTCAGCAAACATTTTTTCACCCAATCTTGATGATACTTGCAGGTAATGATCAGTACACCAATCCTACTAGGCTCACCAAATTTCGTTCTTCTAGGTTAAACCATTCCTTTGCAGTAACCGTTTTCATGTTTAGGTTTCACTCTGATTTCTCCTATATGGATACATGTAGTTGTAACTCTAAATCAAACACGGTTTGTGCTAGCTCTTTGAAACTTGGCAAAATAATGTAGTTCCACGTTCTATGATTATGGTTTGTGTCCTATGGAAGTAGCCCCAAGCAGAGACTGACGAGAATCACTTTCATTGAAAGGGGTTGCCAAGCTACCAAAAAACTACGAGTTTCCTGAAATCTCAGCAAACATTTTTTCACCCAATCTTGATGATACTTGCAGGTAATGATCAGTACACCAGTCCCACTTGGCTGACCAAATTTCGTTCTTCTAGGTTAAACCGTTCCTTTGCAGTAACTATTTTCATGTTTAGGTTTCACTCAGTTTTCTCCTATATGGATACATGTAGTTGGAACTGTAAATCAAACAGGGTGTGTGCTAGCTCTTTGAAACTTGGCACAATAATGTAGTTCCAAGTTCTATGGCTATGGTTTGTGTCCTATGGAAGTAGCCCCAAGGCAGAGACTGACGAGAATCACTTTCATTGAAAGGGGTTGCCAAGCTTCCAAAAAACTACGAGTGTCCTGAAATCTCAGCAATCATTTTTTCACCCAATCTTGATTATACTTCCACTTAATGATCAGTACACCAATCCCATTTTGCTCACCAAATTTCGTTCTTCTAGGTTAAACCGTTCCTTTGCAGTAACCGTTTTAATGTTCAATTTTCACTCTGTTTTCTCGTTTATGGATACATGTATTTGGAACTCTAAATCAAACACGGTTTGTGCTAGCTCTTTGAAACTTGGCACAATAATGTAGTTCCAAGTTCTATGGCTATGGTTGTGTCCTATGGATGTAGCCCCAAGCAGAGACTGACGAGAATCACTTTCATTGAAAGGGGTTGCCAAGCTTCCAAAAAACTACGAGTTTCTTGAAATCTCAGCAATCATTTTTTCACCCAATCTTGATGATACTTCCATTTAATGATCAGTACACCAATCCACTTGGCTCTCCAAATTTCGTTCTTCTAGGTTAAACGTTCATTTGCAGTAACCGTTTTCATGTTTAGGATTCACTCAGTTTTCTCCTATATGGATACATGTAGTTGGAACTGTAAATCAAACAAGGTTTGTGCTAGCTCTTTGAAACTTGGCACAATAATGTAGTTCCACGTTCTATGCCTATGGTTGTGTCCTATGGAAGTAGCCCCAAGAAGAGACTAACGAGCATCACTTTCATTGAAAGGGGTTGCCAAGCTTCCAAAAAACTACGAGTTTCCTGAAATCTCAGCAATCATTTTTTCACCCATTCTTGATGATACTTCCACTTAATGATCAGTACACCAATCCCATTTGGATCACTTAATTTCGTTCTTCTAGGTTAAACCGTTCCTTTGCAGTAACCGTTTTCATGTTTAGCTTTCACTCTGTTTCTCCTATATGGATACATGTAGTTGGAACTCTAAATCAAACACGGTTTTGTGCTAGCTCTTTGAAACTTGGCACAATAATGTAGTTCCAAGTTCTATCGCTATGGTTTGTGTCCTATGGAGGTAGCCCCAAGCAGAGGCTGACGAGAATCACTTTCATTGAAAGGGGTTGCCAAGCTTCCAAAAAAATACGAGTTTCCTGAAATCTCAGCAAACATTTTTTCACCCCAATCTTGATGATACTTGCAGGTAATGATCAGTACACCAGTCCCACTTGGCTCACCAAATTTCGTTCTTCTAGGTTAAAACGTTCCTTTGCAGTAACCGTTTTCATGTTTAGGTTTCACTCTGTTTTCTCCTATATGGATACATGTATTTGGAACTCTAAATCAAACACGGTTTGTGCTAGCTCTTTGAAACTTGGCACAATAATGTAGTTCCAAGTTCTATGGCTATGGTTTGTGTCCTATGGAAGTTGACCCAAGCAGAGACTGACGAGAATCACTTTCATTGAAAGGGGTTGCCAAGCTTCCAAAAAACTACGAGTTTCCTGAAATCTCAGCAAACATTTTTTCACCCAATCTTGATGATACTTCCATTTAATGATCACTACACCAATCCCACTAGGCTCACCAAATTTCGTTCTTCTAGGTTAAACCGTTCCTTTGCAGTAACCGTTTACATGTTTAGGTTTCACTCTGTTTTCTCTTATATAGATACATATAGTTGGAACTCTAAATCAAAAGTGGTTTGTGCTAGCTGTTTGAAACTTGGCACCATAATGTAGTTAAAAGTTCTATGGCTATGGTTTCTGTCCTATGGAAGTAGACCCAAGCAGAGACTGACCAGAATCACTTTCATTGAAAGGGGTTGCCAAGCTTCCAAAAAAATACGAGTTTCCTGAAATCTCAGCAAACATTTTTTTCACCCAATCTTGATGATACTTGCAGGTAATGATCAGTACACCAGTCCCACTTGGCTCACCAAATTTCGTTCTTCTAGGTTAAAACGTTCCTTTGCAGTAACCGTTTTCATGTTTAGGTTTCACTCTGTTTTCTCCTATATGGATACATGTATTTGGAACTCTAAATCAAACACGGTTTGTGCTAGCTCTTTGAAACTTGGCACAATAATGTAGTTCCAAGTTCTATGGCTATGGTTTGTGTCCTATGGAAGTTGACCCAAGTAGAGACTGACGAGAATCACTTTCATTGAAAGGGGTTGCCAAGCTTCCAAAAAACTACGAGTTTCCTGAAATCTCAGCAAACATTTTTTTCACCCAATCTTGATGATACTTCCATTTAATGATCAGTACACCAATCCCACTAGGCTCACCAAATTTCGTTCTTCTAGGTTAAACCGTTCCTTTGCA
Organism: Urocitellus parryii; assembly: GCF_045843805.1. Classification (NCBI taxonomy): domain Eukaryota; kingdom Metazoa; phylum Chordata; class Mammalia; order Rodentia; family Sciuridae; genus Urocitellus; species Urocitellus parryii. Next base: position 97,640 of record NW_027554081.1, read on the forward strand.
GTAACCGTTTTCATGTTTAGGTTTCACTCTGATTTCTCCTATATGGATACATGTAGTTGGAACTCTAAATCAAACACGGTTTGTGCTAGCTGTTTGAAACTTGGCAAAATAATGTAGTTCCAAGTTCTATGATTATGGTTTGTGTCCTATGGAAGTAGCCCCAAGCAGAGACTGACGAGAATCACTTTCATTGAAAGGGGTTGCCAAGCTTCCAAAAAACTACGAGTTTCCTGAAATCTCAGCAATCATTTTTTCACCCAATCTTGATTATACTTCCACTTAATGATCAGTACACCAATCCCATTTTGCTCACCAAATTTCGTTCTTCTAGGTTAAACCGTTCCTTTGCAGTAACCTTTTTCATGTTCAGGTTTCACTCTGTTTTCTCGTTTATGGATACATGTATTTGGAACTCTAAATCAAACACGGTTTGTGCTAGCTCTTTGAAACTTGGCACAATAATATAGTTCCAAGTTCTATGGCTATGGTTTGTGTCCTATGGATGTAGCCCCAAGCAGAGACTGACGAGAATCACTTTCATTGAAAGGGGTTGCCAAGCTTCCAAAAAACTACGAGTTTCCTGAAATCTCAGCAATCATTTTTTCACCCAATCTTGATGATACTTCCATTTAAAGATCAGTACACCAATCCCACTTGGCTCTCCAAATTTCGTTCTTCTAGGTTAAACCGTTCATTTGCAGTAACCGTTTTCATGTTTAGGATTCACTCAGTTTTCTCCTATATGGATACAAGTAGTTGGAACTGTAAATCAAACAAGGTTTGTGCTAGCTCTTTGAAACTTGGCACAATAATGTAGTTCCACGTTCTATGCCTATGGTTTGTGTCCTATGGAAGTAGCCCCAAGAAGAGACTAACGAGCATCACTTTCATTGAAAGGGGTTGCCAAGCTTCCAAAAAACTACGAGTTTCCTGAAATCTCAGCAATCATTTTTTCACCCAATCTTGATGATACTTCCACTTAATGATCAGTACACCAATCTCATTTGGATCACTTACTTTGGTTCTTCTAGGTTAAACCGTTCCTTTGCAGTAACCGTTTTCATGTTTAGCTTTCACTTTGTTTTCTCCTATATGGATACATGTAGTTGGAACTCTAAATCAAACACGGTTTGTGGTAGCTCTTTGAAACTTGGCACAATAATGTAGTTCCAAGTTCTATCGCTATGGTTTGTGTCCTATGGAAGTAGCCCCAAGCAGAGACTGACCAGAATCACTTTCATTGAAAGGGTTGCCAAGCTTCCAAAAAAATACGAGTTTCCTGAAATCTCAGCAAACATTTTTTCACCCAATCTTGATGATACTTGCAGGTAATGATCAGTACACCAGTCCCACTTGGCTCACCAAATTTCGTTCTTCTAGGTTAAAACGTTCCTTTGCAGTAACCGTTTTCATGTTTAGGTTTCACTCTGTTTTCTCCTATATGGATACATGTATTTGGAACTCTAAATCAAACACGGTTTGTGCTAGCTCTTTGAAACTTGGCACAATAATGTAGTTCCAAGTTCTATGGCTATGGTTTCTGTCCTATGGAAGTTGACCCAAGCAGAGACTGACGAGAATCACTTTCATTGAAAGGGGTTGCCAAGCTTCCAAAAAACTACGAGTTTCCTGAAATCTCAGCAAACATTTTTTCACCCAATCTTGATGATACTTCCATTTAATGATCAGTACACCAATCCCACTAGGCTCACCAAATTTCGTTCTTCTAGGTTAAACCGTTCCTTTGCAGTAACCGTTTTCATGTTTAGGTTTCACTCTGATTTCTCCTATATGGATACATGTAGTTGGAACTCTAAATCAAACACGGTTTGTGCTAGCTCATTGAAACTTGGCAAAATAATGTAGTTCCAAGTTCTATGATTATGGTTTGTGTCCTATGGAAGTAGCCCCAAGCAGAGACTGACGAGAATCACTTTCATTGAAAGGGGTTGCCAAGCTACCAAAAAACTACGAGTTTCCTGAAATCTCAGCAAACATTTTTTCACCCAATCTTGATGATACTTGCAGGTAAGGATCAGGACACCAGTCCCACTTGGCTGACCAAATTTCGTTCTTCTAGGTTAAACCGTTCCTTTGTAGTAACCGTTTTCATGTTTAGGTTTCACTCTGTTTTCTCGTTTACGGATACATGTATTTGGAACTCTAAATCAAACACGGTTTGTGCTAGCTCTTTGAAACTTGGCACAATAATGTAGTTCCAAGTTCTATGGCTATGGATTGTGTCCTGTGGATGTAGCCCCAAGCAGAGACTGACGAGAATCACTTTCATTGAAAGGGGTTGCCCAGCTTCCAAAAAACTACGAGTTTCCTGAAATCTCAGCAATCATTTTTTTACCCAATCTTGATGATACTTCCACTTAATGATCAGTACACCAATCCCATTTTGCTCACCAAATTTCGTTCTTCTAGGTTAAACCGTTCCTTTGCAATAACCGTTTTCATGTTCAGGTTTCACTCTGTTTTCTCCTATATGGACATGTAGTTGGGACTCTAAATCAAACACGGTTTGAGCTAGCTGTTTGAAACTTGGCACAATAATGTAGTCCCAAGTTCTATGATTATGGTTTGTGTCCTATGGAAGTAGCCCCCAGCAGAGACTGACGAGAATCACTTTCATTGAAAGGGGTTGCCAAGCTTCCCTAAAACTACGAGTTTCCTGAAATCTCAGCAAACATTTTTTCACCCAATCTTGATGATACTTCCATTTAATGATCAGTACACCAGTCACACTTGGCTCACCGAATTTCGATCTTCTAGGTTAAACCGTTCCTTTGCAGGAACCGTTTTCATATTTAGGTTTCACTCTGTTTTCTCCTATATGGATACATGTAGTTGGAACTCTAAATCAAACACGGTTTGTGCTAGATCTTAGAAACTTGGCACAATAATATAGTTCCAAGTTGTATCGCTATGGTTTGTGTCCTATGGAAGTAGCCCCAAGCAGATACTGACGAGAATCACTTTCATTGAAAGGGGTTGCCAAGCTTAAAATAAACTACGAGTTTCCGGAAATCTCAGCAATTATTTTTTCACCCAATCTTGATGATACTTGCAGGTAATGATCAGTACACCAATCCCACTTGGCTCACCAAATTTCGTTCTTCTAGGTTAAACCGTTCCTTTGCAGTAACCGTTTCCATGTTTAGGTTTCACTCTGTTTTCTCTTATATGGATACATGTAGTTGGAACTCTAAATCAAACGTGGTTTGTGCTGGCTCTTTGAAACTTGGCACAATAATGTAGTTCCAAGTTCTATGGCTATGGTTTGTGTCCTATGGAAGTAGCCCCAAGCAGAGATGACGAGAATCACTTTCATTGAAACGGGTTGCCAAGCTTCCAAAAATCTACGAGTTTCCTGAAATCTCAACAAACATTTTTTCACCCAATCTTGATGATACTTCCATTTAATGATCAGTACACCAATCCTACAAGGCTCACCAAATTTCGTTCTTCTAGGTTAAACCATTCCTTTGCAGTAACCGTTTTCATGTTTAGGTTTCACTCTGATTTCTCCTATATGGATACATGTAGTTGGAACTCTAAATCAAACACGGTTTGTGCTAGCTCTTTGAAACTTGGCAAAATAATGTAGTTCCAAGTTCTATGATTATGGTTTGTGTCCTATGGAAGTAGCCCCAAGCAGAGACTGACGAGAATCACTTTCATTGAAAGGGGTTGCCAAGCTACCAAAAAACTACGAGTTTCCTGAAATCTCAGCAAACATTTTTTCACCCAATCTTGATGATACTTGCAGGTAAGGATCAGGACACCAGTCCCACTTGGCTGACCAAATTTCGTTCTTCTAGGTTAAACCGTTCCTTTGCAGTAACTATTTTCATGTTTAGGTTTCACTCAGTTTTCTCCTATATGGATACATGTAGTTGGAACTGTAAATCAAACAGGGTTTGTGCTAGCTCTTTGAAACTTGGCACAATAATGTAGTTCCAAGTTCTATGGCTATGGTTTGTGTCCTATGGAAGTAGCCCCAAGCAGAGACTGACGAGAATCACTTTCATTGAAAGGGGTTGCCAAGCTTCCAAAAAACTACGAGTTTCTTGAAATCTCAGCAATCATTTTTTCACCCAATCTTGATGATACTTCCACTTAATGATCAGTACACCAATCCCATTTTGCTCACCAAATTTCGTTCTTCTAGGTTAAACCGTTCCTTTGCAGTAACCGTTTTCATGTTTAGGTTTCACTCTGTTTTCTCCTTTATGGATACATGTAGTTGGAACTCTAAATCAAACATGGTTTGTGCTAGCTCTTTGAAACTTGGCACAATAATGTAGTTCCAATTTCTATCGCTATGGTTTGTGTCCTATGGATGCAGTCCCAAGCAGAGACTGACGAGAATCACTTTCATTGAAAGGGGTTGCCAAGCTTCCAAAAAACTACGAGTTTCCTGAAATCTCAGCAATCATATTTTCACCCAATCTTGATGATACTTCCACTTAATGATCAGTACACCAATCCCATTTTGCTCACCAAATTTCGTTCTTCTAGGTTAAACCGTTCCTTTGCAGTAACCGTTTTCATGTTCAGGTTTCACTCTGTTTTCTCCTATATGGACATGTATTAGGAACTCTAAATCAAACACGGTTTGAGCTAGCTCTTTGAAACTTGGCACAATAATGTAGTCCCAAGTTCTATGATTATGGTTTGTGTCCTATGGAAGTAGCCCCAAGCAGAGACTGACGAGAATCACTTTCATTGAAAGGGGTTGCCAAGCTTATAATAAACTACGACTTTCCGGAAATCTCAGCAATTATTTTTTCACCCAATCTTGATGATACTTGCAGGTAATGATCAGTACACCAATCCCACTTGGCTCACCAAATTTCGTTCTTCTAGGTTAAACCGTTCCTTTGCAGTAACCGTTTCCATGTTTAGGTTTCACTCTGTTTTCTCCTATATGGATACATGTAGTTGGAACTCTAAATCAAACACGGTTTGTGCTAGCTCTTTAAAACTTGGCACAATAATGTAGTTCCAAGTTCAATGGCTATGGTTTGTGTCCTATGGAAGTTGCCCCAAGCAGAGACTGACAAGAATCACTTTCATTGAAAGGGGTTGCCAAGCTTCCAAAAAACTACGAGTTTCCTGAAATCTCAGCAAACATTTTTTCACCCAATCTTGATGATACTTCCATTTATTGATCAGTACACCAATCCCACTAGGCTCACCAAATTTCGTTCTTCTAGGTTAAACCATTCCTTTGCAGTAACCGTTTTCATGTTTAGGTTTCACTCTGATTTCTCCTATATGGATACATGTATTTGGAACTCTAAATCAAACACGGTTTGTGCTAGCTCTTTGAAACTTGGCAAAATAATGTAGTTCCAAGTTCTATGATTATGGTTTGTGTCCTATGGAAGTAGCCCCAAGCAGAGACTGACGAGAATCACTTTCATTGAAAGGGGTTGCCAAGCTACCAAAAAACTACGAGTTTCCTGAAATCTCAGCAAACATTTTTTCACCCAATCTTGATGATACTTGCAGGTAAGGATCAGGACACCAGTCCCACTTGGCTGACCAAATTTCGTTCTTCTAGGTTAAACCGTTCCTTTGCAGTAACCGTTTCCATGTTTAGGTTTCACTCTGTTTTCTCCTATATGGATACATGTAGTTGGAACTCTAAACCAAACACGGTTTGTGCTAGCTCTTTGAAACTTGGCACAATAATGTATTCCCAAGTTCTATGATTATGGTTCGTGTCAAATGGAATTAGCCCCAAGCAGAGACTGACGAGAATCACTTTCATTGAAAGGGGTTGCCAAGCTTCCCTAAAACTACGAGTTACCTGAAATCTCAGCAAACATTTTTTCACCCAATCTTGATGATACTTGCAATTAATGATCAGTACACCAGTCACACTTGGCTCACCGAATTTCGATCTTCTAGGTTAAACAGTTCCTTTGCAGTAACCGTTTTCATGTTTAGGTTTCACTCTGTTTTCTCCTATATGGATACATGTAGTTGGAACTCTAAATCAAACCTGGTTTGTGCTAGCTCTTTGAAACTTGGCACAATAATGTAGTTCCAAGTTCTATGGCTATGGTTTGTGTCCTATGGAAGTAGCCCCAAGCAGAGACTGACGAGAATCACTTTCATTCAAAGGGGTTGCCAAGCTTCCAAAAAACTACGAGTTTCCTGAAATCTCAGCAATCATTTTTTCACCCAATCTTGATGATACTTCCATTTAATGATCAGTACACCAATCCCACTTGGCTCTCCAAATTTCGTTCTTCTAGGTTAAACCGTTAATTTGCAGTAACCGTTTTCATGTTTAGGTTTCACTCAGTTTTCTCCTATATGGATACATGTAGTTGGAACTGTAAATCAAACAAGGTTTGTGCTAGCTCTTTGAAACTTGGCACAATAATGTAGTTCCACGTTCTATGGCTATGGTTTCTGTCCTATGGAAGTAGCCCCAAGAAGAGACTAACGAGAATCACTTTCATTGAAAGGGGTTGCCAAGCTTCCAAAAAACTACGAGTTTCCTTAAATCTCAGCAATCATTTTTTCACCCAATCTTGATGATACATCCAGTTAATGATCAGTACACCAATCCCATTTGGATCACTAAATTTCGTTCTTCTAGGTTAAACCGTTCCTTTGCAGTAACCGTTTTCATGTTTAGGTTTCACTCTGTTTTCTCCTATATGGATACATGTAGTTGGAACTCTAAATCAAACACAGTTTGTGCTAGCTCTTTGAAACTTGACACAATAATGTAGTTCCAAGTTCTATGGCTATGGTTTGTGTCCTATGGAAGTTGACCCAAGCAGAGACTGACGAGAATCACTTTCATTGAAAGGGGTTGCCAAGCTACCAAAAAACTACGAGTTTCCTGAAATCTCAGCCAACATTTTTTCACCCAATCTTGATGATACTTGCAGGTAATGATCAGTACACCAGTCCCACTTGGCTCACCAAATTTCGTTCTTCTAGGTTAAAACGTTCCTTTGCAGTAACCGTTTTCATGTTTAGGTTTCACTCTGTTTTCTCCTATATGGATACATGTATTTGGAACTCTAAATCAAACAGGGTTTGTGCTAGCTCTTTGAAACTTGGCACAATAATGTAGTTCCAAGTTCTATGGCTATGGTTTGTGTCCTATGGAAGTTGACCCAAGTAGAGACTGACGAGAATCACTTTCATTGAAAGGGGTTGCCAAGCTTCCAAAAAACTACGAGTTTCCTGAAATCTCAGCAAACATTTTTTCACCCAATCTTGATGATACTTCCATTTAATGATCAGTACACCAATCCCACTTGGCTCACCAAATTTCGTTCTTCTAGGTTAAACCGTTACTTTGCAGTAACCGTTTACATGTTTAGGTTTCACTCTGTTTTCTCTTATATGGATACATGTAGTTGGAACTCTAAATCAAACGTGGTTTGTGCTGGCTCTTTGAAACTTGGCACAATAATGTAGTTCCAAGTTCTATGGCTATGGTTTGTGTCCTATGGAAGTAGCCCCAAGCAGAGATGACGAGAATCACTTTCATTGAAAGGGGTTGCCAAGCTTCCAAAAATCTACGAGTTTCCTGAAATCTCAACAAACATTTTTTCACCCAATCTTGATGATACTTCCATTTAATGATCAGTACACCAATCCCACTATGCTCACCAAATTTCGTTCTTCTAGGTTAAACCGTTCCTTTGCAGTAACCGTTTACATGTTTAGGTTTCACTCTGTTTTCTCCTATATGGATACATGCAGGTGGAACTCTAAATCAAACGTGGTTTGTGCTAGCTCTTTGAAACTTGGCACCATAATGTAGTTCCAAGTTCTATGGCTATGGTTTGTGTCCTGTGGAAGTAGCCCCAAGCACAGACTGACGAGAATCACTTTCATTGAAAGGGGTTGCCAAGCTTCCAAAAAACTACGAGTTTCCTGAAATCTCAGCAAACATTTTTTCACCCAATCTTGATGATACTTCCATTTAATGATCAGTACACCAATCCTACAAGGCTCACCAAATTTCGTTCTTCTAGGTTAAACCATTCCTTTGCAGTAACCGTTTTCATGTTTAGGTTTCACTCTGATTTCTCCTATATGGATACATGTAGTTGGAACTCTAAATCAAACACGGTTTGTGCTAGCTCTTTGAAACTTGGCAAAATAATGTAGTTCCAAGTTCTATGATTATGGTTTGTGTCCTATGGAAGTAGCCCCAAGCAGAGACTGACGAGAATCACTTTCATTGAAAGGGGTTGCCAAGCTACCAAAAAACTACGAGTTTCCTGAAATCTCAGCAAACATTTTTTCACCCAATCTTGATGATACTTGCAGGTAAGGATCAGGACACCAGTCCCACTTGGCTGACCAAATTTCGTTCTTCTAGGTTAAACCGTTCCTTTGCAGTAACTATTTTCATGTTTAGGTTTCACTCAGTTTTCTCCTATATGGATACATGTAGTTGGAACTGTAAATCAAACAGGGTTTGTGCTAGCTCTTTGAAACTTGGCACAATAATGTAGTTCCAAGTTCTATGGCTATGGTTTGTGTCCTATGGAAGTAGCCCCAAGCAGAGACTGACGAGAATCACTTTCATTGAAAGGGGTTGCCAAGCTTCCAAAAAACTACGAGTTTCTTGAAATCTCAGCAATCATTTTTTCACCCAATCTTGATGATACTTCCACTTAATGATCAGTACACCAATCCCATTTTGCTCACCAAATTTCGTTCCTCTAGGTTAAACCGTTCCTTTGCAGTAACCGTTTTCAGGTTTAGGTTTCACTCTGTTTTCTCCTTTATGGATACATGTAGTTGGAACTCTAAATCAAACACGGTTTGTGCTAGCTCTTTGAAACTTGGCACAATAATGTAGTTCCAATTTCTATCGCTATGGTTTGTGTCCTATGGATGCAGTCCCAAGCAGAGACTGACGAGAATCACTTTCATTGAAAGGGGTTGCCAAGCTTCCAAAAAACTACGAGTTTCCTGAAATCTCAGCAATCATTTTTTCACCCAATCTTGATGATACTTCCACTTAATGATCAGTACACCAATCCCATTTTGCTCACCAAATTTCGTTCTTCTAGGTTAAACCGTTCCTTTGCAGTAACCGTTTTCATGTTCAGGTTTCACTCTGTTTTCTCCTATATGGACATGTAGTTGGAACTCTAAATCAAACACGGTTTGAGCTAGCTGTTTGAAACTTGGCACAATAATGTAGTCCCAAGTTCTATGATTATGGTTTGTGTCCTATGGAAGTAGCCCCAAGCAGAGACTGACGAGAATCACTTTCATTGAAAGGGGTTGCCAAGCTTCCCTAAAAATACGAGTTTCCTGAAATCTCAGCAAATATTTTTTCACCCAATCTTGATGATACTTCCATTTAATGATCAGTACACCAGTCACACTTGGCTCACCGAATTTCGATCTTCTAGGTTAAACCGTTCCTTTGCAGGAACCATTTTCATATTTAGGTTTCACTCTGTTTTCTCCTATATGGATACATGTATTTCGAACTCTAAATCAAACACGGTTTGTGCTAGATCTTAGAAACTTGGCACAATAATATAGTTCCAAGTTGTATCGCTATAGTTTGTGTCCTATGGAAGTAGCCCCAAGCAGAGACTGACGAGAATCACTTTCATTGAAAGGGGTTGCCAAGCTTATAATAAACTACGAGTTTCCGGAAATCTCAGCAATTGTTTTTTCACCCAATCTTGATGATACTTGCAGGTAATGATCAGTACACCAATCCCACTTGGCTAACCAAATTTCGTTCTTCTAGGTTAAACCGTTCCTTTGCAGTAACCGTTTCCATGTTTAGGTTTCACTCTGTTTTCTCCTATATGGATACATGTAGGTGGAACTCTAAATCAAACGTGGTTTGTGCTTGCTCTTTGAAACTTGACACCATAATGTAGTTCCAAGTTCTATGGCTATGGTTTGTGTCCTGTGGAAGTAGCCCCAAGCACAGACTGACGAGAATCACTTTCATTGAAAGGGGTTGCCAAGCTTCCAAAAAACTACGAGTTTCCTGAAATCTCAGCAAACATTTTTTCACCCAATCTTGATGATACTTGCAGGTAATGATCAGTACACCAATCCTACTAGGCTCACCAAATTTCGTTCTTCTAGGTTAAACCATTCCTTTGCAGTAACCGTTTTCATGTTTAGGTTTCACTCTGATTTCTCCTATATGGATACATGTAGTTGGAACTCTAAATCAAACACGGTTTGTGCTAGCTCTTTGAAACTTGGCACAATAATGTAGTTCCAAGTTCTATGGCTATGGTTTGTGTCCTATGGAAGTAGCCCCAAGAAGAGACTAACGAGCATCACTTTCATTGAAAGGGGTTGCCAAGCTTCCAAAAAACTACGAGTTTCCTGAAATCTCAGCAATCATTTTTTCACCCAATCTTGATGATACTTCCACTTAATGATCAGTACACCAATCCCATTTGGATCACTTAATTTGGTTCTTCTAGGTTAAACCGTTCCTTTGCAGTAACCGTTTTCATGTTTAGCTTTCAGTCTGTTTTCTCCTATATGGATACATGTAGTTGGAACTCTAAATCAAACACGGTTTGTGCTAGCTCTTTGAAACTTGGCACAATAATGTAGTTCCAAGTTCTATCGCTATGGTTTGTGTGCTATGGAAGTAGCCCCAAGCAGAGACTGACCAGAATCACTTTCATTGAAAGGGGTTGCCAAGCTTCCAAAAAAATACGAGTTTCCTGAAATCTCAGCAAACATTTTTTCACCCAATCTTGATGATACTTGCAGGTAATGATCAGTACACCAGTCCCACTTGGCTCACCAAATTTCGTTCTTCTAGGTTAAAACGTTCCTTTGCAGTAACCGTTTTCATGTTTAGGTTTCACTCTGTTTTCTCCTATATGGATACATGTATTTGGAACTCTAAATCAAACATGGTTTGTGCTAGCTCTTTGAAACTTGGCACAATAATGTAGTTCCAAGTTCTATGGCTATGGTTTGTGTCCTATGGAAGTTGACCCAAGCAGAGACTGACGAGAATCACTTTCATTGAAAGGGGTTGCCAAGCTTCCAAAAAACTACGAGTTTCCTGAAATCTCAGCAAACATTTTTTCACCCAATCTTGATGATACTTCCATTTAATGATCAGTACACCAATCCCACTAGGCTCACCAAATTTCGTTCTTCTAGGTTAAACCGTTCCTTTGCAGTAACCGTTTTCATGTTTAGGTTTCACTCTGATTTCTCCTATATGGATACATGTAGTTGGAACTCTAAATCAAACACGGTTTGTGCTAGCTGTTTGAAACTTGGCAAAATAATATAGTTCCAAGTTCTATGATTATGGTTTGTGTCCTATGGAAGTAGCCCCAAGCAGAGACTGACGAGAATCACTTTCATTGAAAGGGGTTGCCAAGCTACCAAAAAACTACGAGTTTCCTGAAATCTCAGCAAACATTTTTTCACCCAATCTTGATGATACTTGCAGGTAAGGATCAGGACACCAGTCCCACTTGGCTGACCAAATTTCGTTCTTCTAGGTTAAACCGTTCCTTTGCAGTAACCGTTTTCATGTTTAGGTTTCACTCTGTTTTCTCGTTTACGGATACATGTATTTGGAACTCTAAATCAAACACGGTTTGTGCTAGCTCTTTGAAACTTGGCACAATAATGTAGTTCCAAGTTCTATGGCTATGGTTTGTGTCCTATGGATGTAGCCCCAAGCAGAGACTGACGAGAATCACTTTCATTGAAAGGGGTTGCCAAGCTTCCAAAAAACTACGAGTTTCCTGAAATCTCAGCAATCATTTTTTTACCCAATCTTGATGATACTTCCACTTAATGATCAGTACACCAATCCCATTTTGCTCACCAAATTTCGTTCTTCTAGGTTAAACCGTTCCTTTGCAATAACCGTTTTCATGTTCAGGTTTCACTCTGTTTTCTCCTATATGGACATGTAGTTGGAACTCTAAATCAAACACGGTTTGAGCTAGCTGTTTGAAACTTGGCACAATAATGTAGTCCCAAGTTCTATGATTATGGTTTGTGTCCTATGGAAGTAGCCCCAAGCAGAGACTGACGAGAATCACTTTCATTGAAAGGGGTTGCCAAGCTTCCCTAAAACTACGAGTTTCCTGAAATCTCAGCAAACATTTTTTCACCCAATCTTGATGATACTTCCATTTAATGATCAGTACACCAGTCACACTTGGCTCACCGAATTTCGATCTTCTAGGTTAAACCGTTCCTTTGCAGGAACCGTTTTCATATTTTGGTTTCACTCTGTTTTCTCCTATATGGATACATGTAGTTGGAACTCTAAATCAAACACGGTTTGTGCTAGATCTTAGAAACTTGGCACAATAATATAGTTCCAAGTTGTATCGCTATGGTTTGTGTCCTATGGAAGTAGCCCCAAGCAGATACTGACGAGAATCACTTTCATTGAAAGGGGTTGCCAAGCTTAAAATAAACTACGAGTTTCCGGAAATCTCAGCAATTATTTTTTCACCCAATCTTGATGATACTTGCATTTATTGATCAGTACACCAATCCCACTAGGCTCACCAAATTTCGTTCTTCTAGGTTAAACCGTTCCTTTGCAGTAACCGTTTCCATGTTTAGGTTTCACTCTGTTTTCTCTATATGGATACATGTAGTTGGAACTCTAAATCAAACACGGTTTGCGCTAGCTCTTTAAAACTTGGCACAATAATGTAGTTCCAAGTTCTATGGCTATGGTTTGTGTCCTATGGAAGTTGCCCCAAGCAGAGACTGACGAGAATCACTTTCATTGAAAGGGGTTGCCAAGCTTCCAAAAAACTACGAGTTTCCTGAAATCTCAGCAATCATTTTTTCACCCAATCTTGATGATACTTGCATTTATTGATCAGTACACCAATCCCACTAGGCTCACCAAATTTCGTTCTTCTAGGTTAAACCATTAATTTTCAGTAACCGTTTTCATGTTTAGGTTTCACTCTGATTTCTCCTATATGGACACATGTAGTTGGAACTCTAAATCAAACACGGTTTGTGCTAGCTCTTTGAAACTTGGCACAATAATGTAGTTCCAAGTTCTATGGCTATGGTTTGTGTCCTATGGAAATAGCCCCAAGCAGAGACTGACGAGAATCACTTTCATTGAAAGGGGTTGCCAAGATTCCAAAAAACTACGAGTTTCATGAATTCTCAGCAAACTTTTTTTCACCCAATCTTGATGATACTTGCAGGTACGGATCAGGACACCAGTCCCACTTGGCTGACCAAATTTCGTTCTTCTATGTTAAACCGTTCCTTTGCAGTAACAATTTTCATGTTTAGGTTTCACTCTCTTTTCTCCTATATGGATACATGTAGTTGGAACTGTAAATCAAACAAGGTTTGTGTTAGCTCTTTGAAACATGGCACAATAATGTAGTTCCAAGTTCTATGGCTATGGTTTGTGTCCTATGGAAGTAGCCGCAAGCACAGACTGACGAGAATCACTTACATTGAAAGGGGTTGCCGAGCTTCCAAAAAACTACGAGTTTCCTGAAATCTCAGCAATCATTTTTTCACCCAATCTTGATGATACTTGCAGGTAATGATCAGTACATCAGTCCCACTTGGCTCACCAAATTTCGATCTTCAAGGTTTAACCGTTCCTTTGCAGTAACCGTTTTCATGTTTAGGTTTCACTCTGTTTTCTCCTATATGGATACATGTAGTTGGAACTCTAAATCAAACACGGTTTGTGCTAGCTCTTTGAAACTTGGCACAATAATGTAGTTCCAAGTTATGGCTATGGTTTGTGTCCTATGGAAGTAGCCCCAAGCACAGACTGACGAGAATCACTTTCATTGAAAGGGGTTGCCAAGCTTCCAATAAACTACGAGTTTACGGAAATCTCAGCAATTATTTTTTCACCCAATCTTGATGATAGTTGCAGGTAATGATCAGTACACCAATCCCATTTTGCTCACCAAATTTCGTTCTTCTAGGTTAAACCGTTCCTTTGCAGTAACCGTTTCCATGTTTAGGTTTCACTCTGTTTTGTCCTATATGGATACATGTATTTGGAACTGTAAATCAAACACGGTTTGTGCTAGCTCTTTGAAACTTGGCACAGTAATGTAGTTCCAAGTTCTATGGCTATGGTTTGTGTCCTATGGAAGTAGCCCCAAGCAGAGACTGACGAGAATCACTTTCATTGAAAGGGGTTGCCAAGCTTCCAAAAAACTACGAGTTTCCTGAATTCTCAGCAAACATTTTTTCACCCAATCTTGATGATACTTCCACTTAATGATCAGTACACCAATCCCATTTGGCTCACCAAATTTCGTTCTTCTAGGTTAAACCGTTCCTTTGCAGTAACCGTTTTCATGTTTAAGTTTCACTCGGTTTTCTCCTATATGGATACATGTATTTGGAACTCTAAATCAAACACGGTTTGTGCTAGCTCTTTGAAACTTGGCACAATAATGTAGTTCCAAGTTCTATGGCTATGGTTTGTGTCCTATGGAAGTTGCCCCAAGCAGAGACTGACGAGAATCACTTTCATTGAAAGGGGTTGCCAAGCTTCCAAAAAACGACGAGTTTCCTGAAATCTCAGCAAACATTTTTTCACCCAATCTTGATGATACTTCCATTTAATGATCAGTACACCAATCCCACTAGGCTCACCAAATTTCGTTCTTCTAGGTTAAACCGTTCCTTTGCAGTAACCGTTTACATGTTTAGGTTTCATTCTGTTTTCTCTTATGGATACATGTAGTTGGAACTCTAAATCAAACGTGGTTTGTGCTAGCTCTTTGAAACTTGGCACCATAATGTAGTTCCAAGATCTATGGCTATGGTTTTGTCCTATGGAAGTAGCCCCAAGCAGAGACTGACCAGAATCACTTTCATTGAAAGGGGTTGCCAAGCTTCCAAAAATCTACGAGTTTCCTGAAATCTCAGCAAACATTTTTTCACCCCATCTTGATGATACTTGCAGGTAAGGATCAGTACACCAGTCCCACTTGGCTCACCAAATTTCGTTCTTCTAGGTTAATCCATTCTTTTGCAGTAACCGTTTTCATGTTTAGGTTTCACATTGATTTCTCCTATATGGATACATGTAGTTGGACTTCTAAATCAAACACGGTTTGTGCTAGCTCATTGAAACTTGGCACAATAATGTAGTTCCAAGTTCTATGATTATGGTTTGTGTCCTATGGAAGTAGCCCCAAGCAGAGACTGACGAGAATCACTTTCATTGAAAGGGCTTGCCAAGCTACCAAAAAACTACGAGTTTCCTGAAATCTCAGCAAACATTTTTCACCCAATCTTGATGATACTTGCAGGTAAGGATCAGGACACCAGTCCCACTTGGCTGACCAAATTTCGTTCTTCTAGGTTAAACCGTTCCTTTTTCAGTACCTATTTTCTTGTTTAGGTTTCACTCAGTTTTCTCCTATATGGATACATGTAGTTGGAACTGTAAATCAAACAGGGTTTGTGCTAGCTCTTTGAAACTTGGCACAATAATGTAGTTCCAGGTTCTATGGCTATGGTTTGTGTCCTATGGAAGTAGCCCCAAGCAGAGACTGACGAGAATCACTTTCATTGAAAGGGGTTGCCAAGCTTCCAAAAAACTACGAGTTTCCTGAAATCTCAGCAATCATGTTTTCACCCAATCTTGATGATACTTCCATTTAATGATCAGTACACCAGTCACACTTGGCTCACCGAATTTCGATCTTCTAGGTGAAACCGTTCCTTTGCAGTAACCGTTTTCATGTTTAGGTTTCACTCTGATTTCCCCTATGGATACATGTATTTGGAACTCTAAATCAAACACGGTTTGTGCTAGCTCTTTGAAACTTGGCACAATAATGTAGTTCCAAGTTCTATGGCTATGGTTTGTGTCCTATGGAAATAGCCCCAAGCAGAGACTGACCAGAATCACTTTCATTGAAAGGGGTTGCCAAGCTTCCAAAAAACTACGAGTTTCATGAATTCTCAGCAAACATTTTTTCACCCAATCTTGATGATACTTGCAGGTAAGGATCAGGACACCAGTCCCACTTGGCTCTCCAAATTTGGTTCTTCTAGGTTAAACCGTTCCTTTGCAGTAACCATTTTCATGTTTAGGTTTCACTCTCTTTTCTCCTATATGGATACATGTAGTTGGAACTGTAAATCAAACACGGTTTGTGCTAGCTCTTTGAAACATGGCCCAATAATGTATTTCCAAGTTCTATGGCTATGGTTTGTGTCCTATGGAAGTATCCCCAAGCAGAGACTGACGAGAATCACTTTCATTGAAAGGGGTTGCCAAGCTTCCAAAAAACTACGAGTCTCCTGAAATCTCAGCAATTATTTTTTCACCCAATCTTGATGATACTTGCAGGTAATGATCAGTACACCAATCCCACTTGGCTCACCAAATTTCGTTCTTCTAGGTTAAACAGTTCCTTTGCAGTAACCGGTTCCATGTTTAGGTTTCACTCTGTTTTCTCCTATATGGATACATGTAGTTGGAACTCTAAATCAAACACGGTTTGTGCTAGCTCTTTAAACATGGCACAATAATGTAGTTCCAAGTTCTATAGCTATGGTTTGTGTCCTATGGAAGTAGCCCCAAGCAGAGACTGACCAGAATCACTTTCATTGAAAGGGGTTGCCAAGCTTCCAAAAAACTAAGTGTTTCCTGATATCTCAGCAAACATTTTTTCACCCAATCTTGATGATACTTGCAGGTAATGATCAGTACACCAGTCCCACTTGGCTCACCAAATTTCGTTCTTCTAGGTTAAACCGTTCCTTTGCAGTAACCATTTTCATGTTTAGGTTTCACTCTGTTTTCTCCTATATGGATACATGTAGTTGGAACTCTAAATCAAACACGGTTTGTGCTAGCTCTTTGAAACTTGGCACAATAATGTAGTTCCAAGTTCTATGATTATGGATTGTGTCCTATGGAAGTAGCCCCAAGCAGAGACTGACGAGAATCACTTTCTTTGAAAGGGGTTGACAATCTTCCCTAAAACTACGAGTTTCCTGAAATCTCAGCAAACATTTTTTCACCCAATCTTAATGATACTTGCAGGTAAGGAACAGGACACCACTCCCACTTGGCTGACCAAATTCGTTCTTCTAGGTTAAACCGTTCCTTTGCAGTAACCATTTTCATGTTTAGGTTTCACTCTCTTTTCTCCTATATGGATACATGTAGTTGGAACTGTAAATCAAACACGGTTTGTGCTAGCTCTTTGAAACTTGGCACAATAATGTAGTTCCAAGTTCTATGGCTATGGTTTGTGTCCTATGGAAGTAGCCCCAAGCAGAGACTGACGAGAATCACTTTCATTGAAAGGGGTTGCCAAGCTTCCAAAAAACTACGAGTTTCCTGAAATCTCAGCAATTATTTTTTCACCCAATCTTGATGATACTTGCAGGTAATGATCAGTACACCAATCCCACTTGGCTCACCAAATTTCGTTCTTCTAGGTTAAACCGTTCCTTTGCAGTAACCGTTTCCATGTTTAGGTTTCACTCTGTTTTCTCCTATATGGATACATGTAGTTGGAACTCTAAATCAAACACGGTTTGTGCTAGCTCTTTAAACATGGCACAATAATGTAGTTCCAAGTTCTATGGCTATGGTTTGTGTCCTATGGAAGTAGCCCCAAGCAGAGACTGACGAGAATCACTTTCATTGAAAGGGGTTGCCAAGCTTCCAAAAATCTTCGAGTTTCCTGATATCTCAGCAAACATTTTTTCACCCAATCTTGATGATACTTCCCTTTAATGATCAGTACACCAATCCCACTAGGCTCACCAAATTTCGTTCTTCTAGGTTAAACCGTTCCTTTGCAGTAACCGTTTACATGTTTAGGTTTCACTCTGTTTTCTCCTATATGGATACATGTAGTTGGAACTCTAAATCAAACGTGGTTTGTGCTAGCTCTTTGAAACTTGGCACCATAATGTAGTTCCAAGTTCTATGGCTATGGTTTGTGTCCTATGGAAGTAGCCCGAAGAAGAGACTGACGAGAATCACTTTCATTGAAAGGGGTTGCGAAGCTTCCAAAATACTACGAGTTTCCTGAAATCTCAGCAAACATTTTTTTCACCCAATTTGATGATACTTCCCTTTAATGATCAGTACACCAATCCCACTAGGCTCACCAAATTTCGTTCTTCTAAGTTAAACCATTCCTTTGTAGTAACCGTTTTCATGTTTAGGTTTCACTCTGATTTCTCCTATATGGATACATGTAGTTGGAACTCTAAATCAAACACGGTTTGTGTTACCTCTTTGAAACTTGGCACAATAATGTAGTTCCAAGTTCTATGGCTATGGTTTGTGTCTATGGAAGTAGCCCCAAGCAGAGACTGACGAGAATCACTTTCATTGTAAGGGGTTGCCAAGCTTCCAATAAACTATGAGTTTCCGGAAATCTCAGCAATTATTTTTTCACCCCATCTTGATGATACTTGCAGGTAAGGATCAGTACACCAGTCCCACTTGGCTCACCAAATTTCGTTCTTCTAGGTTAAACCGTTTCTTTGCAGTAACCATTTTGATGTTTAGGTTTCACTCTGTTTTCTCCTATATGGATACATGTAGTTGGAACTCTAAATCAAACACGGTTTGTGCTAGCTCTTTGAAACTTGGCACAATAATGTAGTTCCAAGTCCTATCGTTATGGTTTGTGTCCTATGGAAGTAGCCCCAAGCAGAGACTGACGAGAATCACTTTCATTGAAAGGGGTTGCCAAGCTTCCAAAAAACTACGAGTTTCCGGAAATCTCAGCAATCATTATTTTTCACCCAATCTTGATGATACTTCCATTTAATGATCAGTACACCAGTCACACTTGGCTAACCGAATTTCAATCTTCTAGGTGAAACCGTTCCTTTGCAGTAACCGTTTTCATGTTTAGGTTTCACTCTCTTTTCTCCTATATGGATACATGTAGTTGGAACTCTAAATCAAACACAGTTTGTGCTAGCTCTTTGAAACTTGGCACAATAATGTAGTTCCAAGTTCTATGACTATGGTTTGTGTCCTATGGAAGTAGCCCCAAGCAGAGACTGACGAGAATCACTTACATTCAAAGGGGTTGCCAAGCTTCCAAAAAACTACGAGTTTCCTGATCTCAGCAATCATTTTTTCACCCAATCTTGATGATACTTCCACTTAATGATCAGTACACCAATCCCATTTGGCTCACCAAATTTCGTTCTTCTAGGTTAAACCGTTCCTTTGCAGTAACCGTTTTCATGTTTAGGTTTCACTCTGTTTTCTCCTATATGGATACATGTAGTTGGAACTCTAAATCAAACACGGTTTGTGCTAGCTCTTTGAAACGTGGCACAATAATGTAGTTCCAAGTTGTATCGCTATGGTTTGTGTCCTATGGAAGTAGCCCCAAGCAGAGACTGACGAGAATCACTTTCATTGAAAGGGGTTGCCAAGCTACCAAAAAACTACGAGTTTCCTGAAATCTCAGCAAACATTTTTTCACCCAATCTTGATGATACTTGCAGGTAATGATCAGTACACCAGTCCCACTTGGCTCACCAAATTTCGTTCTTCTAGGTTAAACCATTCCTTTGCAGTAACCGTTTTCATGTTTAGGTTTCACATTGATTTCTCCTATATGGATACATGTAGTTGGAACTCTAAATCAAACACGGTTTGTGCTAGCTCTTTGAAACTTGGCACAATAATGTAGTTCTAAGTTCTATGATTATGGTTTGTGTCCTATGGAAGTAGCCCCAAGCAGAGACTGACGAGAATAACTTTCATTGAAAGGGCTTGCCAAGCTACCAAAAAACTACGAGTTCCTGAAATCTCAGCAACCATTTTTTCACCCAATCTTGATGATACTTGCAGGTAAGGATCAGAACACCAGTCCCACTTGGCTGACCAAATTTCGTTCTTCTAGGTTAAACCGTTCCTTTTTCAGTACCTATTTTCATGTTTAGGTTTCACTCTGTTTTCTCCTATATGGATACATGTAGTTGGAACTGTAAATCAAACACGGTTTGTGCTAGCTCTTTGAAACTTGGCACAATAATGTAGTTCCAAGTTCTATGGCTATGGTTTGTGTCCTATGGAAGTAGCCCCAAGCAGAGACTGACGAGAATCACTTTCATTGAAAGGGGTTGCCAAGCTTCCAAAAAACTACGAGTTTCCTGAAATCTCAGCAATCATTTTTTCACGCAACATGATGATACTTCCAAATAATGATCAGTACACCAATCCCATTTTGCTCACCAAATTTCGTTCTTCTAGGTTAAACCGTTCCTTTGCAGTAACCGTTTTCATGTTTAGGTTTCACTCTGTTTTCTCGTTTATGGATACATGTAGTTGGAACTCTAAATCAAACACGCTTTGTGCTAGCTCTTTGAAAGTTGCCACTAGAATGTAGTTCCAAGTTCTATGGCTATGGTTTGTGTCCTATGGAAGTGGCCCCAAGCAGAGACTGACGAGAATCACTTTCATTGAAAGGGGTTGCCAAGCTTCCAAAAAACTAAGTGTTTCCTGATATCTCAGCAAACATTTTTTTCACCCAATCTTGATGATACTTGCAGGTAATGATCAGTACACCAGTCCCACTTGGCTCACCAAATTTCGTTCTTCTAGGTTAAACCGTTCCTTTGCAGTAACCGTTTTCATGTTTAGGTTTCACTCTGTTTTCTCCTATATGGATACATGTAGTTGGAACTCTAAATCAAACACGGTTTGTGCTAGCTCTTTGAAACTTGGCACAATAATGTAGTTCCAAGTTCTATGATTATGGATTGTGTCCTATGGATGTAGCCCCAAGCAGAGACTGACGAGAATCACTTTCTTTGAAAGGGGTTGCCAATCTTCCCTAAAACTACGAGTTTCCTGAAATCTCAGCAAACATTTTTTCACCCAATCTTGATGATACTTGCAGGTAAGGATCAGGACACCAGTCCCACTTGGCTGACCAAATTTCGTTCTTCTAGGTTAAACCGTTCCTTTGCAGTAACCATTTTCATGTTTAGGTTTCACTCTCTTTTCTCCTATATGGATACATGTAGTTGGAACTGTAAATCAAACACGGTTTGTGCTAGCTCTTTGAAACTTGGCACAATAATGTAGTTCCAAGTTCTATGGCTATGGTTTGTGTCCAATGGAAGTAGCCCCAAGCAGAGACTGACGAGAATCACTTTCATTGAAAGGGGTTGCCAAGCTTCCAAAAAACTACGAGTCTCCTGAAATCTCAGCAATTATTTTTTCACCCAATCTTGATGATACTTGCAGGTAATGATCAGTACACCAATCCCACTTGGCTCACCAAATTTTGTTCTTCTAGGTTAAACCGTTCCTTTGTAGTAACCGGTTCCATGTTTAGGTTTCACTCTGTTTTCTCCTATATGGATACATGTAGTTGGAATTCTAAATCAAACACGGTTTGTGCTAGCTCTTTAAACATGGCCCAATAATGTAGTTCCAAGTTCTATGGCTATGGTTTGTGTCCTATGGAAGTAGCCCCAAGCAGAGACTGACGAGAATCACTTTCATTGAAAGGGGTTGCCAAGCTTCCAACAAACTATGAGTTTCCTGAAATCTCAGCAAACATTTTTTCACCCAATCTTGATGATACTTCCATTTAATGATCAGTACACCAATCCCACTAGGCTCACCAAATTTCGTTCTTCTAGGTTAAACTGTTCCTTTGCAGTAACCGTTTACATGTTTAGGTTTCACTCTGTTTTCTCTTATAAGGATACATGTAGTTGGAACTGTAAATCAAACGTGGTTTGTGCTAGCTCTTTGAAACTTGGCACCATAATGTAGTTCCAAGTTCTATGGCTATGGTTTGTGTCCTATGGAAGTAGCTCCAAGCAGAGACTGACGAGAATCACTTTCATTGAAAGGGGTTGCCAAGCTTCCAAAAATCTACGAGTTTCCTGAAATCTCAGCAAACATTTTTTCACCCAATCTTGATGATACTTCCCTTTTATGATCAGTACTCCAATCCCACTTGGCTCACCAAATTTCGTTCTTCTAGGTTAAACCGTTCCTTTGCAGTAACCGTTTACATGGTTTAGGTTTCACTCTGTTTTCTCCTATATGGATACAAGTAGTTGAAACTCTAAATCAAACGTGGTTTGTGCTAGCTCTTTGAAACTTGGCACCATAATGTAGTTCCAAGTTCTATGGCCATGGTTTGTGTCCTATGGAAGTAGCGCCAAGCAGAGACTGACGAGAATCACTTTCATTGAAAGGGGTTGCCAAGCTTCCAAAATACTACGAGTTTCCTGAAATCTCAGCAAACATTTTTTTCACCCAAATTGATGATACTTCCCTTTAATGATCAGTACACCAATCCCACTAGGCTCACCAAATTTCGTTCTTCTAGGTTAAACCATTCCTTTGTAGTAACCGTTTTCATGTTTAGGTTTCACTCTGATTTCTCCTATATGGATACATGTAGTTGGAACTCTAAATCAAACACGGTTTGTGCTACCTCTTTGAAACTTGGCACAATAATGTAGTTCCAACTTCTATGGCTATGGTTTGTGTCCTATGGAAGTAGCCCCAAGCAGAGACTGACCAGAATCACTTTCATTGAAAGGGGTTGCCAAGCTTCCAAAAAACTAAGTGTTTCCTGATATCTCAGCAAACATTTTTTCACCCAATCTTGATGATACTTGCAGGTAATGATCAGTACACCAGTCCCACTTGGCTCACCAAATTTCGTTCTTCTAGGGTTAAACCGTTCCTTTGCAGTAACCGTTTTCAT
Organism: Urocitellus parryii; assembly: GCF_045843805.1. NCBI lineage: Eukaryota > Metazoa > Chordata > Mammalia > Rodentia > Sciuridae > Urocitellus > Urocitellus parryii. The sequence goes on from NW_027554081.1 coordinate 120,382, forward strand.
GTTTAGGTTTCACTCTGTTTTCTCCTATATGGATACATGTAGTTGGAACTCTAAATCAAACACGGTTTGTGCTAGCTCTTTGAAACTTGGCACAATAATGTAGTTCCAAGTTCTATGATTATGGATTGTGTCCTATGGAAGTAGCCCCAAGCAGAGACTGACGAGAATCACTTTCTTTGAAAGGGGTTGCCAATCTTCCCTAAAACTACGAGTTTCCTGAAATCTCAGCAAACATTTTTTCACCCAATCTTAATGATACTTGCAGGTAAGGATCAGGACACATGTCCCACTTGGCTGACCAAATTTCGTTCTTCTAGGTTAAACCGTTCCTTTGCAGTAACCATTTTCATGTTTAGGTTTCACTCTCTTTTCTCCTATATGGATACATGTAGTTGGAACTGTAAATCAAACACGGTTGTCCTAGCTCTTTGAAACTTGGCACAATAATGTAGTTCCAAGTTCTATGGCTATGGTTTGTGTCCTATGGAAGTAGCCCCAAGCAGAGACTGATGAGAATCACTTTCATTGAAAGGGGTTGCCAAGCTTCCAAAAAACTACGAGTTTCCTGAAATCTCAGCAATTATTTTTTCACCCAATCTTGATGATACTTGCAGGTAATGATCAGTACACCAATCCCACTTGGCTCACCAAATTTCGTTCTTCTAGGTTAATCTTCTAACCGTTCCTTTGCAGTAACCGTTTACATGTTTAGGTTTCACTCTGTTTTCTCCTATATGGATACATGTAGTTGGAACTCTAAATCAAACACGGTTTGTGCTAGCTCTTTAAACATGGCACAATAATGTAGTTCCAAGTTCTTTGGCTATGGTTTGTGTCCTATGGAAGTAGCGCCAAGCAGAGACTGACGAGAATCACTTTTATTGAAAGGGGTTGCCAAGCTTCCAAAATACTACGAGTTTCCTGAAATCTCAGCAAACATTTTTTTCACCCATTTGATGATACTTCCATTTAATGATCAGTACACCAATCCCACTAGGCTCACCAAATTTCGTTCTTCTAGGTTAAACCATTCCTTTGTAGTAACCGTTTTCATGTTTAGGTTTCACTCTGATTTCTCCTATATGGATACATGTAGTTGGAACTCTAAATCAAACACGGTTTGTGCTACCTATTGAAACTTGGCACAATAATGTAGTTCCAAGTTCTATGGCTATGGTTTGTGTCCTATGGAAGTAGCCCCAAAGCAGAGACTGACGAGAATCACTTTCATTGAAAGGGGTTGCCAAGCTTCCAAAAAACTACGAGTTTCCTGAAATCTCAGCAATCATTTTTTCACCAAATCTTGATGATACTTCCACTTAAGGATCAGTACACCAATCCCACTTGGCTCACCAAATTTCGTTCTTCTAGGTTAAACCGTTCCTTTGCAGTAACCGTTTCCATGTTTAGGTTTCACTCTGTTTTCTCCAATATGGATACATGTATTTGGAACTGTAAATCAAACACGGTTTGTGCTAGCTCTTTGAAACTTGGCACAATAATGTAGTTCCAAGTTCTATGGCGATGGTTTGTGTCCTATGGAAGTAGCCCCAAGCAGAGACTGACGAGAATCACTTTTCATTGAAAGGGGTTGCCAAGCTTCCAAAAAACTACGAGTTTCCTGAAATCTCAGCAATCATTTTTTCACCCAATTTTGATGATACTTCCATTTAATTGTCAGTACACCAATCCCACTAGGCTCACCAAATTTCGTTCTTCTAGGTTAAACCTTTCCTTTGCAGTAACCGTTTACATGTTTAGGTTTCACTCTGTATTCTCCTATATGGATACATGTAGTTGGAACTCTAAATCAAATGTGGTTTGTGCTAGGTCTTTGAAACATGGCACCATAATGTAGTTCCAAGTTCTATGGCTATGGTTTGTGTCCTATGGAAGTAGCCCCAAGCAGAGACTGACGAGAATCACTTTCATTGAAAGGGGTTGCCAAGCTACCAAAAATCAACGAGTTTCCTGAATTCTCAGCAAACATTTTTTCACCCAATCTTGATGATACTAGCAGGTAATGATCAGTACAC